>NW_006921740.1:2752207-2752677 GCF_000298275.1 Orycteropus afer afer
CAGGATCTCCTACATCCCTTCCAAGTGGATGACTAGTGGTAGCCAGGCACCATCTAGCTTCTGGTCTCATAGTTGTATAGGTAGCAGATAGGATGGTGTACCAGTAGCTAGGACTGATTGTTTTCATGGATGATGTTCTTGATGTCATCCCACAATTCCTCTGGGTTTTTGATCATTGCTGTTCAATGAATCAAATCTATTCTTTAGATGGTCTCTAAATTCAGGTGGGATAGTATCAAGGTCATATTTTGGTTCTTGTGGACTTGTTTTAATTGTTTCAACTTCATCTTGAATGTGCATAAGGGCAGTTGATGGTCTGTTCCACAATCAGCTCCTGGCCTTCTTTTGCCTGTAGATATTGAGCTTCTCCATCAGCTCTTGCCACATATGTAGTCAATCTGATTCCTGTGTATTCCATCTTGTGAAGTCCACATGTATAGAAAGCTTTCTTTTAAACATTTTTTTTTTTT
>NW_006921740.1:2752777-2762207 GCF_000298275.1 Orycteropus afer afer
GTACATAGGACTGAGCAACAATTTGATCTGCAGTACCTAAGGTCACTGGGAGTCAGAATTGACCTGACAGCAGCTAACAATATCAACTTCAAATTCCTGAAAGTAGTCGGAAGACTCTTTAAGAATCTTCTCAGAGGTCTCTCTCCTCATTGTCCCTCATTTTCGTATGTGTTCCTGCATGCAGCTGCCTGTTTGGGAGATTACTTTTTTTCAAACTTTCTCATTCCTTTTTATTGGTTTGTGGTTTGGTTTAGTTACTAGTGTTGAAACTCTACTGCGACCTAACAATGCTTGCCTAACAAGCTCATTATGAGGAGTAGAGGAGAGAACCTGATAATTTAACATAAAATATAGGGTCTCCATTCATAGTGTCCATTTCTATATCTTGCTCAAGTTTAATAAGGCCAGATCTGGAAGACATTGTGGTGGAAAGTTAGTGCCCAAGAATGATGTTTAAGTTGCATAATGTGAAGGATCTCAAACTTTTTGGTCTCCCACTCATTGCCATCAAGTTTATTCTAATTCATAGTGACCTTATAGGACAGAGTAAACTGTCCCATAGGGTTTCCAAGGCTGTAAATCTTTATGGAAGCAGACTACCTCATCTTTTCCTTGTGAAGCACCTAGTAGATTTTAACTGCTGACCTTTCAGTGAGCAGCCAAGCACTTAACCATCATGCCACTAGGGCTCCTTTTTTGGTCTCAAGACCCCCTATACTCTTAATAGTTTGACCATGATGAGTTTTTGTTTACAAAGATTATATCTACCAATATTTACCACATTAGAAATTAAAAGTAAGACAATTTTAAGTATCTATTTATTTTAAGATAACAATAACATTTGTTATTTTAACTTATTCAGTGTGTGGTATTTCATATGGCATCACTAGGAAACATGCACGCTTAGGAAGACAGAAAAAAAAAATTGACAAACAAAAGTTTGTATAGCCTTGGTTGAAAGATGGGACAAGACTAGGCTCATATTCATATTTACTTAATATAAATAACATGTGACTGTAAATAAAATGTTATGAAGAAATAGCTATATATATTTTGATTAATGAGAAGAATGGCATTGTGTTACCTTTTTGGAAATCTATTTAATGTCCAGCTCATCTGAAGCAGCTCACTTCTCAGGTCTGCTTCAGCACTCAATCTGTTGTGATATGATTGGTTAAAGTATATAAAGAAAATTTGGCTTCATACAGATATGCAGAAAAGGAGAACCTTGTGGACCTGTGGAAAGGATCCTGGTAACCCCCCAGGAAATTTGGACCACATTTTGAGAACTGCTGGCATAGAGTCACAGTGTCTGGTATACAACACTGACAGTCTTGGTTTGTCCAACAAGTCCCCATGAAAATGGCTTTGACTCAGCAGCAAAGAGCTCACTGAGATAAGGGGCTGGGTCCTGATGTGAGAAAAGATATACTGAGATCCTCTGAGGCTTTGAAGCCCACAGAGTATCACCAACAAAACATGTTTACAACATTATCTTTTGCTCCAAATAAATAGTGGTAATTAAGAGCAATGTTCGGTAACTTAATTAACTTTTTTTTTTGAAAGAACAATATTACAGAAAAAGCCTACAGACTTGCTTTTTTAAAAAAAAAAAAAAAGACACTGCCAATGGCTACATCTGCAAGTGCAGAGAAGAGATGAGAATTTGGGTTGGGTGATTTTCCATGTATTTTAGGCCAATGTCTGTAATTTTATTCAAAAGACTCAAATAAAGAATTATAAGCCCAACTTGAACCATTCAACTATTTTTCCTCATTTCTTCCTGTTACTTCATGAGTGTACCAGTTAGTTTCAACCAGAGAAGCAGAACTATGATCTCCCAAACAAAAATTATAAAACATACACATAAATTAATCAAAATGGATGAGAATCACCTGAAACAATAGACATAAAGCTTCTGATATTTGGATGATCAGACAAAAGGTAACTAAGATTATTTAATTAGTTTCAAGGAATTAAAAAGAGGTTTGCAATTGTAAGAGATGCTGTGAGAATGATCAAACAGCTCTGAAAAAGAATCAAAGAAACTTCTAGAAATAAATGTTAAAATAATTGATTTGAAGACAATTCATTGAATCTGTTAAACAGAAAGTTTGACACAGCTGAGTAGTAAATTAATTGAAAATAGATCTCAATAAATTACCCAGGTGTTACAGAGAGGTGAGATATACAAGACAGATTAAACTATGTAGTGGTTAGAGTGAGATGCCTAGAGTTCCAGAAAGAGAGAAAAGATAAGGTGGGAAGAAGCACATTCAGGGAGAAAATGACTGGAATTTTCTAGTTTGTTGAAATATTCCAAACCTTAAAATCAGGAAGTCCAAAAAATGCCAAGGAGGATTAAAAAAAAAAAAAAAAAAAAGCCCATTGCTGTCACTAGATTCCAACTCCTAGCTACCCTATAGGACAGAGTAGAACTGCCCTCATAGGACTTTCATGGCTGTAAATGTTTTGGAAGCTGATTGCCACATCTTGGTGGTGGGTTCCAACCAGGACCTTTCAGTTAGCAACTGAGCATTTAACCACTGTGCAAACCGGACTTCTGAAGCAGGATAAATGCAATGAAATTCATACATAGATACATTCTAGCACTACTGTAGAATGCCTAAGGAAAAGAGATCTTAAAAGCAGCCAGGAAAAAAAAATCATTTCCAAAATGATAACAATTAGACAGATGGCCAACTTCTCAACAGTAGCAATAAAAGACAAAAGAAAGGAGTAAAATATTCAATGTGCCAAGAGAAAAATTACTAGAAGTGCAGAATTTCAAAGAGAGCATAAAAATCTTTCATTAATGAAGGCAACACTATGGGGATGCCAGTACAGCATGATCAAGGCAAAGGAAGACACTGAAAAGAATACAAGAACAAAGGACAAGTACAGTAATTACTATAACATAGACAATCTTGCAACAATATTATTAATGAACAATAATTTATGAATGGATACATAGGTAGACAGGAATGCTAAAGAGGTGTAGGAGGGTGTAAGAGAGTGCACCTACCTGCACATATAGGTTTGGTTGTGGATATTTCTATATACATAATTGTAGGTATTGCATGTATATTAATATAGACAACAAAATACACAAGGGGTACAGTTATGGAATCTTCTCAGACATAACCAAATACCTCATGGGACACAGTTCCTAGGCTTGAAGGCAAAGGACCATACACTCATAGGACATTTACATCAATTGACATAACATAGTTCATAAACACAATGTTCCACCTCCTACTTTGGCAAGTAGCACCTGGAGTCTTCAAAGCTTGTGCGTGGCCATCTAAGATACTACTACTACTACTACAAGATACTACTTGTCTCTTCCCATCTGTAGCAAAAGAGAATGAAGAAAACCAAAAGCTCAAGGGAGCAATTAGTTCAAAGGACTAATGGACCACATGAGCCACAGCCTACATGACCCCAAGACCAGAAGAACTAGATGGTGCCCAGCCACCACTGCCTATCACTCTGACTGGGATCACAACAGAGGGTTCTGGACAGAGCAGGAGAAAAATGTATTATGACTAAATATCTCAGAAATCGTAGTAAAGTAAATAGGGTCAGTTCTACCTTGAAAAGTTACAGTTTTTATTAGAATTTTCAAAAGATCCAGTTATATGTTTCTCATAAGAGTCATATGTAAAACATAAAGACACTGGAAAGACTGAACATGTAAGGGAGATAAAACATACAACAGGCCTATAAAAGCAAAGAAAACCTGGTGCAAATGTCTAACTCCACATTCTCTAATTGTGTAAACATAGCTAGAGTATTCTCAAACTAACATAAATTTCAACTAGGAGCAAAATCGTGCAATTCCCATTCAAAACTAACCCTAAAGAATTTAAATGTAATAATAATTAATAGTGAGAGTAGCAATAGATCTTAGCAATACCTTAGATCTTCTCAGTCCTTTTTCTTTGGAGAATTTCAAAGATCTAAAGAGTGGCCATGTGTTATGGGAAGATGTCTTCTGCAACTCCTTATTACAAAGACACTTCTAATAATGGGCCTTGGCATGGAGGTAACCAGCATCAATCCCTGGGGCAGATCTCACCATTGTTCTCCTCTGTGGGCAGCCACGGAGAGCCAAAGATGCAAGGCTGTTCAAGGGAAGCCATCTGTGAAGAAGTTTCCAAGGAAAACTGGGGGCTCTGGCTCTTGGTTTGCATTCTGATCTGGTTTAATTGTTAAAATTTATACCAAGAGCAAGTCCTCTGAACTGGAGCCAAGTATGAGTCTACATTCTGAAAGTGTTGTGTAATAGCAATATCATAATGATAATTTTATAGAGCTTTATACACACACACACACATAATTTAGACAATGGAGATAGCATTAGGGGATATGAACATTTGTCCTTTAAAGATCTAAATTCCAGGACTTGAACTGTTCACTGGCTTTATAATTTGATATTCATATGTGTTCACCAAAATTGTTCAAATGTTTTTTATTTCTTCCTATAAATAAGATTCATTTAGAAAACACTTCAGATCTAATTAGTTAATAAAAGACTTATTTCTTTTTTTTCCTCATCTCTCTTCTTTCAACATTGAGGTCATGTTTCTCATCTGAACCTTCAATGCGTGCTAGCTTTACATTTCTATAAATTCGTACACTGAGGGCATTTCTGTTTTAGTCCAGTGTTTTTCCATCTGGGAAGAGAAAATTGTATTTATACACTCCTGATAAATGCAAGACTTTGTTCTGTTGATCTTTTCTTTTTTCTCAACCCCCCAGGGTGTGACTATAAATCTGTGCAATTCTTGTTAAAGAAAAAGAAATAAAGAATGAAAGACAATATGATGCAGTTGGTCTCTGTTGATTACTTAAGGGACCTGGTGACTGTGAAAATCCTGATCAAAGGCAAAGGACAATAAAAGCCAAGACTGTGGGGTAAGAGGCTATAGGGCAGCAGGATTTGGGAAATAGTGACAGAGTTTAGTTTGTATTTATAATTTCACTTGTGTACATTTTTATACCTACTTCCTTCCTCTCTGCTTTTCTGTTGTCTTTCTCTCTCTCGCTCTGTCTTTCTGTGTTTAATTTCCTCCACTATTCTTCCCTCCCTTGGCCCTTCCCTCCCTTCCTCCCTCCTACTTCTTTCCCCCCTCCCTTCCCTCCCTCCTTTCTTCCTTCCCTCCTCCTTCCTTCCATTAGATTGGGTCATAGGTAATAATTGGTCAAATATCAGCAATTTCACACACTTCAACCTAATTCAATAAACAAAATTTGAGATTTAAAACCTTTACCCTGAAATACCAAGAAAAAAGAATAACAACATACTATAATTTTTTTTGTAATGGAGGATTTTCCTTATTTGAGAAGATAATGAGGCTTAGGATGAGAGCCAAGGGCTGTGGACTCAGCCAGGCCTGGAATAGAATCCCAGTTCTAAGACTTGCTCTTTGGAAATCTTGATCAAGTGAGCTCATCTCTCTGAGTCTCAGTGTTCATATCTCTAAAATGAGGATCCTGATACCTGTCTGAAAGGATTGTTTTGAGGATCAGTAGTGGTAAGTATAAAAAATATACAACACCTTATAAAGTGATACTTTATTATGGCATGATATTTTTGTGTCTAACTATTTCATGGTGTATTGATGTACTTTGGTGAGTAATAAAAAGCAAATGCATTCAAAAGCATTGTTGAATGCTTGGTAGTTTTTGGTCAGTATATACAGAATGATTAAAAAAGAATTTGATGCATTAAAAATGTATTAGTCACTAGTAAACATAGCAATTGCTCTTACACGTCACATAATTGAGAAAGTTGTGAAAACCCTTTGTCACCAGCACAGTCCCAAGAAAGCAATAAAGAGAGCTGGCCATAAGTTTCATGTCCTTCAGCTCACGAACAGACATATTTTCTATGAATGATAGAAGGTGAGACCTTCTTCTTGCACCCTCTGCTGGCCCTGATGGAACTGGATAAGGTAAAATGATAAACTTTAGCTGCCATTAGCAATGTCTCTTGGAAGAGGAAGTTGACTTTGTTGGTGGCCTCAAATTCAGTGACAAGGTCATGTTTTATTTAACCCAATGAATTTTTCTCCATTGCATGCATATGTGGGACATCAAATACTAGCATATGGTGACTAAATATGCAAAGGATTCCTCAATTGTTAATATCTTTTGTGCTTTATCATACACATGGGTCTTTGAGATTGTGTGTGTGTGTGTATGTGTGTCTGTGTGTGAGCAAAAAGGACATGGAGGTGGTGTCTGACTTCCTCTAATCCACAAGGGAGAAGAAGTATCAAAATCAGTAGCAACAGCCCAAGGCTGATTCCTATGAGGCAGAGGTCAGACATGCTCCCTCCTTCCTTCCTCTTCACCAATTCTGACACCAACTATTCCTCTCACAGCACTCTCTACTTCTCTTCTGAGTTCAATAATCTGTTGCAATGGCCACACAGAACTCACAGACTGTACTCAGAATTATGGAGCGAATTAGGAAAGTAACAGATTACAATTCAGGCTCAGGAACACTCAGGATACAATTCTTCAATCTGGACAGCCTCCCCTTGGCCATGACCATAAGCGTGTCTCTCTTTGGTCCTTGGCCTCTAGGCCTATCTCTGCCCTGTTTGAGCAAGTGTTACAAAGTTATTTTAGCTCTGCTGATAGGTGCCCACAGAGGCACCATATTTCTCCGGCAAGCCTCCTGCCAGAAGGCACTCAGTTTTCTTATTCTGTGGTCCAAGAAGCCCACCAGTCTCTCATGTTGGTCTCTTGGTTCTGTTGCTTCTGCTGCTGTGGTTTCTCTGCCATTGTCTCTCACCATCTCTTGCCATCTCAACAAAGTGTTACAGCTCTCTCTGTCTCCTGGGTCAAGGAGATTTAGCACAGGGATCTCAGGTCCAAAGGATAATCTCCACTCTTGGTTTTTCTTTCTTGATGGTAGTGCGATTCCCCCCTTTCTGCATCTGGGATGGCTCATTTTAAGGCTGTTGTTGTTAGGTGCCTTTGAGTTGGTTTCAACTAATAGCAACACTATGTACAACAGAAAAAAAAAACACTGCCTAATCCTGTGCCATCCTCACAATCGTAGCCATGCTTCAGCCCACCGTTCCAGCCACTGCGTCAATCAATCTTGCTGAAGGTCTTGCCCTTTTTTCCTGACTTTCTACTTTACTAAGCTTGATATCCTTCTCCGGGAACTAATTCTTCCTGAAAAGACGACCACAGTATAGGAGACAGAGTATGGCCATTCTCACTTCTAAGTAGAATTCTGGCTGTACTTCTTCCAAGACAGATTTGTTTGTTCTTCTACTAGTCTATGGTATATTCAATATTTTTCTCCAACACGACAAGTCAAATGCATCAATTCCTGTGCAGTCTTCTTTATTAAATTATACAGCTTTCACTTGTATGTGAGACTATCAAAAACACCATGGCTTGCATCAGGTATACCTTAGTCTTCAAAGTGACATATTTGCTCTTTGACACTTTAGAGAACTCTTTTGTAGCAGATTCGCAGATTAAGCCTAGAAGATGGTAAAACTGACCAATCCTCACATTAGGGTTCCATACATCTTATTTCCATGGTTCCGCCCACACAATGGTGCCAGACACCTTATTTACATTATTAGCCAGCTATCCAGTCCCCTTGGTGAGTCACAAGCACCTCTCATTTGGAGTCCCATCCAGTCACTTGGTGGTAGTAACAAATACCATGGCTAGAAGAGCTATGTTAAGTAATTCATTGCATCACAGTGTGTGACAAGAACATGGTGACAGTGGTCATAAATCTAGCAATTCTGGCAGGTTTTTCCCATAGCTTCAGTTTTTTACAATCTCATTTTCCAGCAGATGAGGCTGTCCCACACTTCCATTGTGCAGTGTAGACATTTCTTTGGTGAATATATTTCAGAGAACTGCATGTTGTTGTTGTTAGATGTTGCGAGTCATCTCCAACTCATAGCGACCCTCTGCACAGCAGAACAAAACACTGCCCAGTCCTGTGCCAGCTTTGTGATCTTTGCTATGCCTGAGCCCATTGTTGCAGCCACTGTGTCCGTTCATCTTGTTGAGGGCATTCCCCTTTTTTGCTGATCTTCCACTTTGTTGTTGTTGTTGTTATGTGCCATCAAGTCAGACCCAACTCACAGCGACCCATACTTGGGTTTCTGAGGTGATATCACTATGGAAGTAGGTTTCCCAAACTTCCTTCTGAGGAGTTGCTGGTGGGTTTGAACTGCTTGCCTTCTGGTTAGCAGTAAAGTGCTTTAGACACTACGCTACCAGAGCCCCCTTTTCCAAGCATGATATCCTTCTCCAGGGAACAGTTCCTTCTGACAACATGACCAAAGTAGGTGAGACAAAGACTGGCCATTCTCACTTCCAAGGAGCATTCTGGTTGCACTTTTTCCAGGACAGATTTGTTAGCTCTTTCTTTTAGCAGTCTATGGTACTCTTAGCATTCTTCTCGATTACCATAACTCAAAAGCATCAACTCTTTTCTGGTCTTCCTTATTCATTGTCCAGCTCTCACATATATAAGAGGTGATTGAAAATACCATTGCTTGGGTTAAGCACACCTTAGTCTTCAAGGAGACATCTTTGCTCTTCATCACTTGAAAGAAGTCTTTTGCAGCAGATTTGCCCAAGGTAATACGTCTTTTGATGTCTTAACTGCTGTTTCCATTGGTGTTGATTGTAGAACCAAGTAATATGAAGTCCTTAACAACTTCAATCTTTTCTCCATCCATCATGAAGCTGTTTATTGGACCAATTGTGAGGATTTTTGTTTTCTTTATATTGAAGTGTAATCCATACTGCAGACTGTATTCTTTAAACTTCATCAGTAAGTGTTTCAAGTCATCTACACTTTCAGCAAGCAAAGTTGTGTTATCTGCATATTGCAAGTTGTTAATGAGTCTCCCCCAATCCTGATGCCACATTCTTCTTCATATAATCCAGCTTCTTGGATTACTTCCTCAGCATACAAATTGAAAAGTATGGTGAAAGGATACAACCCTGACACACTCCCTTCTTGATTTTAAACCATGGAGTGTTCCCTTGTTCTGTTTGAATGACAGCCTCCTGATCTACATGCAGGTTCCTCATGAGTACAATAAAGAGTACTTGATTGAATTCCTATTCTTCTCAATGTTATCCATGATTTCTTATGATCCACACAATTGAATGCTTTTGCATAGTCAATAAAACATAACTAAACATCTTTCTGGTATTCTTTGTTTTCAGCTAAGATCCATCTGACATCAGCAATGATATCCCTCATTTCATGTCCTCTTCTGAATCTAGCTTGCACTTCTGGAAGATCTCTGTCAATATACTGCTGCAACTGTTTTTGAATATCTTCAGTAAGATTTTACTTGCATGTGATATTAATGATATTGTTCAATAATTTCCACATTCTGTGGGATCACCCTTCTTTGGA
>NW_006921740.1:2764137-2789653 GCF_000298275.1 Orycteropus afer afer
CTTTACAATTTTAGTTTTGACTTCATGTTCAAATACAACTAAGTTGTTAGGTAATATGCTTTTAAACATATCTAATTAGTTTTAAGTCATCTTTCTTTTTCTCAATCAGCACATACCAAGAATATATCTACTCTGCTTTAAACCCATTGCTGAAGAGTCAAAATATGACTCATAGAAACCCTATGTAAGACACAGTACAATTGTTTCATAGGGTTTCCAAGGCTATAAATCTTTATGGAAGCAGATTACCACATCTTTATCCCATGGAGCCACTAGTGGGCAGTTAGCAGTCCAATGCACTACTTGTGACACCAGGATATTTGAAAAGAAGATTCTCATACTGGAGGAAGTCAGAAACCATGGCTGATGAAGTTCTGCTTGGACTTCTGTTATACTGTGGTCTGAACTGACATTCAGGCTTAATGCTGGTTTCTGGAGGAATATTATGGATGTGTTCCATACACTCCAGAACTTGCTAGAGCATAATTCTCTAGAGCAGTGGGCAACATGGTCCCTCTGGCTCCTTTTGGATCCTCAGGACAGAGATCATTCTTTACAGGAATTTCCAGGAGGAAGCCTCACCCCACCCTCATGAGATCATTTCTCCCAGTTTGATATAGAGTCCTGGTTCTTTAGAGGAAGAAAATCATTGCCTTTTTAAGCCATGACTCTATCAGAAGATAAATCAACAAGTCACATTTCAGCTTACAAACTAGCAAACGTTAAAAACAAAACAAAACAAAACAAAAAACCCTCAATGCTATCAAGTCGATTCAACTTATAACAACCCTTCCTTGGGTTTCCGAGGAAGTATCTGTACAGAAGTAGATTGCCCAGTCTTCCTTCTGGAGAGTAGCTGGTGGGTTTGAAATGCCAGCCTTCTGGTTAGCAGTCAAATGCCCTAGGCACTATGCCACCACATTTGAAGAAGAAAAAATGACTAACCCTGGGTCATCTCAGTCATTCTTCCAATGATGACCCAGGCCAGCACCAAGCAAACTCCAGATAACACAGGGCTCCTCCTGCTTCAGTGGGGACTTTGTCCATCTTCCCAACAGAGTGCTCCCCCTGACAGTTCACTGCTTCTGTTCACACCACAGCCCGGCCTCTTGAGCGCTCCAGATGCGATAATTGCGGATGCCTCTTCTCAGCCCCAGCTGGAGGGAGGACATAAACACACATGGCCCTCCACAGCCCATGCCAAGACTGAGAAGCATTTGGCCACTGGTGCTCTCTTATTTGTGGTTATTTCTTGCTTTTAATTTTAATTTTGCAGCCGCCACTAAACTTTCCTACAAGAGGGTACTGCCTCGGAAGTAGACAGCTCTCAGAAAAGGGAAAAATGTCAAAAGTCAGCAAATAGCCTGAGCTTCCCCTTGGAAGCAATGCAGGCTATATAATTAAAAGACCCGCAGAAAGTTCAGTTGCTTGAAGCGAACTTGTCATGTGGCCAGCCCAACCTGCCTTTTCCTTGGCTGAATCTCTTAGACCCTCCCTCTAGTTCTTCCCCTTTTCTTTGTGGCCAAGTGTTTCTTTGTCCTCACTCCCTTGTGTTGTGAGTGCCCATTGTGTGACCTACATTTTGCACAGGGAAGGGGCTCATGCTGGATCAGTAGATTCAAAGAGCTGAGCCTGCTGAAGTGAGATTGTCTGACCACAATCCACCTGGCATCCCTCAAAGACAAATAAACAAGCTGTGCTTATCACCGATCTGCCTGGTATAGCCAAACTGTAAATTAGAACTCTAACGGCCTTCTTAGCAAACATCACACTCTAGAAGTCCTTGGTCTTAACTGCAAACTGAGCGTCCACCATGACTTTACTTGAGTGTGAACTTTGTTTTCTTGTGTCCTTTAAAATCTAGAACATACACACACACACATTAAACACCAAAAACAAACAGGCTAGAATAAAAACAATGATTGTCTTTGGTTGGTAACTCAGGGTACTTTCTTTTTTTTTTTTTTCCTTTGAATTGTTTCTATAATGAAGACTGATAGCATCTTAGACTGAGTTCTCTAGAGAAGCAAAACCAGTGAAGCTTACATATGTATATACAGATAGATAGATTTATCTTGAAGAAATGGCTCACTCAATTGTAGAGGCTTGCAAGTCCCAAGTCCATGGGTCAGACATCATGGTGAAAGCTTCTCCTTACTCATATCGCTGATGAGCCCCAAGATTGCAGGCCAGATGGCAAGCTGCTAACTTGCAGGCTGCAGGGGCTGATGAATCCAAGATCACCAGGTGAGATGGCAGGCCACCAGCTCAGGTCCAAAGAAGCAGAGGTCAGATGATGACCAGCCAGATACAGGATCCAGACTGAGCAAAAATCAGAGAGCTTTGCCAAAATGGCCACATATATGAGAAGCACTCTACATTCCCCAAGGAAATTCCCTTTCAACTTATTGGCTGTTCAAAGCATATCTTATCATGGAAGTGATTACATTATATCAGGTCTCATCATGGGGGATGACTACATCATACCTGCCAAACCACGGAGAATCATGGCCCAGCCAAGCTGACATACAACCTTAATCATCATAGATAGAAAGAAGGATAGGTAGATAGACAGACAGACAGACAGATAGCTAGCTAGCTGCCATCATGTCTATTCTAACTCACGGCGACTTTATGTATAACAGAATAAAACTTTGCCTGGCCCTGCGACATCCTCACAATCCCCAGAATGTTCCAGTCCATTGTTGTGGCTATTGTGCCATCCATCTCACCAAGGGAGTCTCTAGCTCTGGTTGACCCTCTATTTCACAAAACATGATATCTTCCTTAGCTATAGATCTCTTCCTGACGACATATTCAAAGAAGCAAGTTGGACAATGTTCTGTTTGTGATCCAGTTGATTTTCACCAGCTAATATTCAGATATAGATCACTAGGCCTTCCTAATCTTAGTCTGGAAGCTCCACTGAAACCTACCCACTGGTTGGTATTTAGTTTCCAAGTGTCACAGCAACATGCAAACCACCAGTGTGGCAAACTTTGATGGTGGTGGTGGGGCATAATACTTTCTATAATTTTAAAAACAAGAACAGGTACTTGTATCAAAATTCTTTGAAATACAAAAATCCTAACTTTATGTTGATGAGGGAATGTGGAAGATAAGTTGCACTTAGTTTAAGAGGAGTAAGCAAAGCCCCAATGTCAGAGCAGGGCAGCTGAGTGAAAGCCAGACAAGTCTGCAGCTCTGGCAAATTTCCTCGAACTGTCTTTTGCGCCTTGGCTCTGTGTCCTGTTGAACTGCTGTCTGTTAGGGCTCGCAAACTCAAACTTTCCTGCTGACACTGTGCTGACCTTCTCGTAAGATTTCAAAATGAAGAAGTTAGTGAATGAGATGTCTTCTCCTACCCAACCTTCTCCCACCAAACCTGCCAATTTTGTTTAAGGGGACAAAAGCTGTGGAACTCCCATAGTGAAAACTGAGGGGCTTGTCCGTCATTTTCAGATTACCCTTTGGCTCTTTATACTTTTCCCAAGCATTCTCATTTCCCAAAGTGAGTGAGCTAGGGTTAAGGTGCTTTATCACCTCCCACAGTGCTGTACTCAATTTTATGAAACAGAGAGCAACTCTTTGTCAACACCCTTGTCTGTTTGTCTAAAACAACCAGAGCACTCTGTCCCATCCATCAATCCTAGAAGTCTTGTCTACACAGGGCCTGAGTTGACTGAATATCCTGATTGTTTCAGGACTTACGTAGATACAGTTCTAGTCAAAACATCAATCACTTCTATAGGAAAATAATTCAGCCATACTGACTATGAGTGGCAAGTATATCTGAATGGTGACAATGTTTGAAATAGCAATTTTTATCCAAATGCCTTAACTCTTGAATTGTGACTGAGGATAGAAAATCTAGTCCCAGATACTTTGATCCTGTGATGGAGGTAAAGATAAAGGGAAGCCCCATTCGAAACACAATTCCAACATTTTCAAATTTTAACTTATTCAGATAATTCATGCTATTGAATTTGTGGAAGTTAATTTTGAACTCTGAGAAAGGTCCTTCTTTCTTGTCTGCTTGCTTCAATAATGGTTGTGCCAAAAGTTTTGCTTGCAGATACACTCCAAAGACATAACAGCGATACAAATCCTGAAGCCAAGAATCACTGAGGGAAATGCGAATTGCAGCCTTTCAGCTCTGAAGCAGCATTCTAAAATGCTGAAATCATCTCATATTCACCCGAGGCCCTCAGATCTGCACGTCAATATATGAAATTGGAGGCTAATACAAAGATATTGATTTCTCTAAGAGTAAGTGTCAATATTTACAATCCCATGAGGTGGCAACTGATTGAGGCAACACCAAAGTCATTATGGTGACTGCCAAGGTCATGGCTGAGCAGTAATCCTACTCTTTGCGATACAGATCAATGCTTCTACTCCCAAATGGTGCCAGATTATTTAGACAAAAAGTGAAACATTCAATTGTTCCTTTGGACCTTACCAATCTCTACCACCTAATAGTCAGGAAATGTGAAACTCTGATTAATTGATTGGATGTCTAGATATCTTATATCACACACACTTCGTCAACCCTGACATCAGGGTTGGTGTAGATGAGATGTGGGGAGTAGTGTATACTATAATGTAATCATCTGGGGTCTTTTTCAAATTAATTGCTCAGAACTATTTTCTCCACAATTCTGATGTTCCATAGTGATGTGTGCCTACTGTGGATTGAAGTATGTCCCCAAAATATGTGTTGGAGTCTTCCTAACCCCTAGCCTGTAGATGAATCCTGTTTGGAAATAAGGTTTCCTGTTATATTAATAAGGCCACATCCATGTAGGGTATACCCTAAACCTAATTACTTCTGAGTTATAAAAAGGGCATAATAGACACATGCCCGAACAAGGAAGACAGATGCCATGTGAGGATCACCAAGGAACCAAGGAACGCTCTGACCTAGGCTACTAACAAGAAAAGATTCAACAAGAGGAGACACTGGTTGGGACTTTTAGCCTCCAGAATTGTGAGAACATAAATTTCTGCTTTTTAAAATCATCCACTTATGCTACAATAGCACTAGAAAATGAATATGGTGGCTCTTAGAAATGTTGCCATAATGTTGGTAATAATTTCCTTGGTTCAGGCATAAAGGGATAGACCAAAAAGTTTATCTGGTTATAAGATTACATCTATTCATATTTAGAAAAAAAACAGCAGTGATTCCTAACTCTAATTGAACATTAGAACCTTACCTCCAGAAAGTCTTTGTTAATTGGTCTGAGCTAGAGTGGAGGCATATGTGATTTTTAAAAGTGTCCCAATGATTCTGATGTGCAGGTAGAATTAAGAACTGCTGGTATACAAGATCCTCCAGTGTCTGAGTCCAACTGCTTTTTCCATTTCATCTCTTGCTCCCTGACTATGTGCACCCTACATCCCAATCTTATGTTTATTTACACTTACCCATTTTTCATGCCTCTGTACCTTTGCTCACACTGATTCTTCTGCAAGAAATTCCCCTCCCATATCTGGACAGAAAATCACCTATTCTTCCTTCAAGCTACAGGTTGTTGCCTCTTCTTCTTATATATGAATTTTTTTCTGACTAGGTCCCACTTCTTAAATGAAGTTTGATTTTTCCCTCCACTATGTGCCTCCAAGACTCCTGGTGGTGTGGTGGTTAAGCACGTGGTTGTTAATCCAAAGGTTGATGGTTTAAACCTACCTAGTGGCTCTGCAGAGGAAAGACCTGGTGATTGGCTTCTGTAAAGATTACAGCCAAAAAAGAAAAAAAAGATTATAGCCAAGAAAACCTTCTGAGACAGTTCTACTCTGAGTCACGTGGAGTAGCTAAGAGTTGGAATTGACTCAACTATACCCAACAACAACAACAACATATGCCTCCAGTCGGTTGGCCAGGTAATTGTCTTCTGAATCTCTTGACATAGGTGAATGAGCACTTCTAACGTTGCAAACATTCGTTGGAGCATCTTCATTAGTATTTCTCAATTCCTGGAGCTTTGTTTTTCACCAATGCCTTCAGTGCAGCCTGTACTTCTTCTTTCAGTAGCATCAGTTCTTGATGATATGCTACCTCTTGAAATGGTTGAGTGTTGACCAGTTCTTTTGGGTGAAGTGACTCCATCTTCTTTTGATGCTTTTTATGTCATTCTCACAACAATAAAAACACATGTCTCCAGCAAACTACTCATGATACCAGGGCAATTTCAAGTTTACAGGTCTGTTTCCCCTCGTAAACAACAGGCTATCTGAAGTGAGAGACCATATCTTGTTGCCCTGCATATATAGAGCATTCTTGCTCTCCATGTAAACAGTTAATGCTGTCAGCAGCTAATTGAAAGTTTGGAGATTTGAGTCTGCCCAGAAACCTCTCAGAAAGGCCTGGTGATCTATTTCTGAAAAATCACCCATTGAAAAACCCGTGGAGCATAGGGGAGCACACAGTTCTACCTTGATGCACATGGGGTCACCAGGAGTCAGTCAGCCTGGCAACAATCGGTTTTACCCTTCTTAGTAGAACAACTCCAAGTAGCCACTCTAGGAACATGTGTGGTAAAGATGGACAAAAGTGTAAGTTTGGGTTTGGGATCAAGAACTCTCCTAGTTACCTAATGCTGTCATAATGGTAAAGTACAAGTGGCTGATTTAAAGAACAGGAAATTTTCTCATAGTTCAGTAGGCTAGAAGTCCAAATTCAGGGTAGGGCTCTGGAAAGAGGCCATTCTTTGTCAATTTCAGCTTCTAGTAGCTACCTGTAATACTTGGAATTCCTGGGCTTATGGCTGCATCTGCCATATATGTCTGTCTTCGTATGGTGTCTTTCTACTGTGTGTCTCTGTGTCTATTCTGCTCTTTTTTTTTTTTTTAACCTAAAATAGTCAGTATCTCCCATGTACCTCTCTATGTCCTTCTCTTCCTCAATGCTACTGTGTTGATCACTCACTCACATCATACATTTGGTATGTTGCCCTTCCCTTCACCCAAATCAATACTTGTCTCTACCTATCTATCAGATCTATCTATCTGCTCTTTTTATAACTTAGTAGTGATTAGGTTTGTGCCCCATTCTGTGACTTAATTAACAAAGAAATACTCTTTCAAACAGGATCACATCTACAAGTATGGGAACCAGAACTTCAGTACATATTTTGAGGGGACACATTGCAATTCATACTAAAAGCTTTCAGAATTCAGTGAAGACCTGTATCATTTCTACATTTTGAAACAGCTAGAATATTTTGAAAGTGAAAAAATTGCCAACATCCTAATTTGAGGCTACTTGTGCACATGAGACCTGAGCCAATGTTCTTTCCATCCCCCTCCCCATAATGACCTAATTTGGGCTTGTTTAGGAAAGCTCAGATTAGTTCAACCTAAAATACCCTATACATCTCAGTGACACATTGAATATAACTCAGTCCCTTGACAGGAAAGAATGACTACATTTGCATGACAACCAGAAAATGGATGAATACCAAGACAGCAGCAAAATTGTGAGGTAAACTGTTTACATTGGGGTGCGTGTTGGGGACATCTTTCTCCTGTTTCAGGGTATTTTCCCACTCCAGATACCTCATCCCTTCCATACATTTTATAACCATTTAATGACTGAAAAGTTTTACATTATGATTCAAAATTAACCTGAAATGTGTTGTGTACACAGAAAGAGATGAAACAGAACAGCAGGATGAAAATAGTGTCAGCAACACTTGCAGAATGGGCGTGTATGGCTTAAAGAAAATCCTTGAGACAACAATGGAACATTCTTTTGAGAAACACTGTGTCACCAATACTCCTGATGGTATAGAAGATAATTTTGCATTGGAAATATATATTTTAATGGCTCTGAAAAGAAAAGCAATTCAGAAAACTCATATTCTGTATGTGAAGTAGTTGTGAAATACCTTAACTGATAAATGTCAGTTACCAGTTCCTTTTTGTGTAAGCATAAGAGTTATATTTAATAAAATTTTGCCTAAACAGAAGTCCTTCAATATGCTTAAAATAAAAATTCAAAGCCTTTCTCATAATTTAATTTGATCTTTCCTCTTTCCTAGCAGAACATAAAATCATGGTGCCTTACAATTGATGAACTCTTAGTTTCAATGAAATATATATAGAGTCTGAACCTCAGAAGATTGAAATGGTATTGACTGAGTGCCTGGAGCATAGAAAGCGTTATATGAGCCTTATTATTACCTCTTTCCTTGAATTGTTGAGAGAACTAAATGAGGTAGCATTTGAAAAGTGCTTAGTACGGAACCCAGTATATAGTGAACACCCAATTAATATTGCTTATTATGATCATTATTAATTTGGAAGCATTTCATATCAGAAAAGACAAGTAAAGAGTTGCTGAGTCGCACTAACAGTTAAGTTCTCACAACTAATTGAATTGTTGGTGATTTGAATGCATCCAGAAGTTCCCTGGAAGAAAGACTTTGCAATCTGCTTCTGATAGGTCACAGCCTTGAAACCCCTATAGAATAAAATTGTATTCTATAGGAGCTCTGGTAGCGTAGTGCCTAAGGCACTTGACTGCTAACCAGAAGGCTGGTGGTTCAAACCCACCAGCCACTCCTCGGAAGGAAGATGGGGCAATCTACTTCCATAGTCATCTGCCTCAGAAACCCAAGGAGGGGTTGCTATGAGTCGGGTCCGACTCTAAGGCACATAACAACAACAACAAATAACACGAGGTCACCATGAGTCAGAATTGACTCAACTGCAACATTTTCTTTTGTTTTTTTTAAAGATAAGATAATGAGAGGGAGGAAACACGGTATGCTTTAAAATTAAGAAATGAAGAAAGTTTATTTATTTATTTTTTAAATCTTGGGACTTGATTACGGCATTGAAAACCCTAGTGCACAATTAAGAAAACAGTAAGTCAGTAGCCATGACTTCAGGCATAATCTTTATAAGATTACCTTAATGTGCAATGTTTTGTAATTACCTAACTGTCTGGCACCACCTCAAGTCCGATTTTTTTAACCCTTTTGTGCCAAGTCAAAGAAGTCTCCAGTGAGTGTGGCACACTAATGCAAAATGCATTAAGCTTTCATAGCAGAGCCTCAAGATCACCAATAGCATCAAGAGATTAATAATTGGAGTAAGAGAGATAAATTTCTTTTATGAATAATTCAGGCTATCATTAGAAACAGAAACTTAACAGCTCCAATTCTTCAGAGAGTAAATAGAAGCCTACTTTTAGTGGCCTATAATTTTAAATACTGACTATATGAAGAAGAATGTGGCATCAGGATTGGAGGAAGACTCAACAATCTGCAATATGCAGATGACACAATCTTACTTGAAAGTGAAGATGACTTGAAGCAGTTGCTGATGAAGAGCAAAGACTACAGTCTTCAGTGTGCATTAGACCACAACATAAAGGAAACAAAAGTCCTCACAAGTGGATCAATAAGCATTATCATGATAAATAGAGAAAACAAAGTTGTCAGAGATTTAATTTTATTAGTTTTATTTGGATTCACAATCAACACCCATGGAAGCAACTGGATAAATCTGCTGCAAAAGACCGATTTAAAGTGTTAAAAAGCAAAGTTGCCACTTTGAGGATTAAGGTGTGCTTGAGCCAAGCTATAATATACTCAGTTGCTTCATATGTATAGGAAAGTTGAATAATGAATAAGGAAGACCAAAGAAGAATTGATGCCTTTGAATTATGGTGTTGGTGAAAAATATTGAAAATACCATAAACTGCAAGAAAAACAAACAAATCTGTCTTGGAAGAAGTGCAGCCAAAATGGTCCTCATAGTGACCCCTTCTTGGGTTTCTGAGGAGGTATCACTACAGAAGTGATTGTCCAACCTTCTTTCTGAGGAGTGGCTGATGGATCTACCCTTGTTAAAATTTCCCAGTCAGCCCTAGAGTGTGCCAATATGGTGAACAGTCCATTTTGTGCTAATGAAGACTAGTGATGATGGTCTTAGGAAGAATTCATACATTGTACTCTGGCCTGTTATTGCTAGTTGCTGAGGAGTTGACCCTAACTCATGGTGACCTAATGTATAACAGTATTGCCTGATCCTGTGCCATGTTCATGACCATTGGTGGTTGAGTCCATTGTTGTGACAATTGAATCAATCCATCTCATTGGATTAAGCGTTAAACATCTCAATCCTTTTCCTCTTTTTATCTGACCCTCTACTTTAGCAAAGGTGATGTCCTTCTCTAGTGATTGACCTTTCCTGGTGATTTGTTTAAAATAAGGGAGTGGGTCACTGGGCCTACAGGTTTGGGACCATGGTCATGGGGGACATTGAACTCCATTGGCACAATATAGTATGCAAAAATATTGTTCTATACCTTACTTCAGTGAATAATGACTAGGGTCTTAAAAGCTTGCAAGTGGCCATCTATTGGTGCACTGATGCAACTATTGGTCTCTCCTCGAACAGAGCAAAGAAGAGTAAAGGAAATTAAAGATACATTGAAACAATTAGTCCAAAGGACTAATTAATGGACTATGAGAACCTATATAACCTATATGCCTATATAACCCTGAGACCAGAAGAACCAAATGGAGACAGGATACCAATGCGAACTACTCAAAAAGGGATCACAATTGAGAGCCTGGATAGAGGTGGGAGAAAAAATGTGGAAGAAAATTAAAACAGAAAAGAACAGGATTACTAGTCAGATAAAGACTGGTGAAACCCCAGAGACTCTGGACCCAAGTCACTTGGAATTGAAGTCACTCCCCTTGCTTAAGTTTCAGCCAAACAACAGACAAGCCTGAGATGAATGACTATACCAGGGACATGCACTCCTTGGGTCAATCGACTATGGGAGATCACAAGGGCAACATTTACACAGGGAGAAATGTAGGGAGGGAGGACTGCATAGGCAAGAAGGACACAGAGAAAGGGTAACTGCAGGGAAGAAGTGGGAAGAGAGCTGGTCCACTGAGGGGATTGTAATCAGTGTCACAAAACAAAATGTGTATGAGCTGCTGAATGTAAAACGTATCGGCTTTGTAAAACTTCACCTAAATCACAAGAAAAAGTTAAAACAGTAAGGGAGCTATCCTAGTTCTAAGGAACAGCTGGCCTTGTTGTTGTTGTTATGTGCTGTCAAGTCAGCCGACTCATAGGGAACCCTCCTTGGGTTTCTGAGGCAGTATCACTACAGAAGTGGGATCGTCCAACCTTCCTTCTGAGGAGTGGCTGGTGGGTTTGAACCGCCAGCCTTCTGGTTAGAAGTCAAGTGCCTTAGGCACTATGCTACCAGAGCAAAACTCCCACCTTTGCCATTACATACAAAGCAGTTCCTCAGATGATGGATATTTCCATTCAAGTAAGAACAAAGGTCTTTGTCAAGGCAATACAGAACAAGTCTGCAGGTTTCTATAAAAAAAAAAAAAAAAAATGGTATGGGTGTGCAGCAGAGGCATAGCTGTCTGTACATTCATGAAGCCCATTTCATGTCCTCCCCAGGAAAACAGCAAAACTACATTTCCTAGCCTCCCCTGCAGTCAGATAGTGTCATGTGACTACTGAGTTCTGACCAATGAATGAATACCACTTCTAATCCTTCCCTTAAAATGGTGAGAGCCATGCCCCATACTTTCTTCTGACATCTGTCACGTAGATTGTGATGTCCAGGGAGACAAGCCGGGAGACCACAATGCTAAGGCGATGTCAAGAGACAAGTACTAAATATGGCAGAGCCACAGCCTGGAAGAAGCTTAATATCCTGAGTGACAGCAAACGGCAGATCCCCTGTCCTCCTTTACTGACCATATTACACTGTGAGATGTGAGAAATAACATTTTCTGCATTAAGCTACTGAGGTTTAGTTTAGTTTTTTTTCCCTACACCAGCTAGCTTTGTTTATCTGGCATATAGGGTCTGACTATCCTGATAGAAATACTGTGGTTTAATTGCTATCAAGTCAGTTACAAAACATTGCCCATTCCCATACATCTTCATGATCATTGATATGTTTGAATCCATTGTTGCATTCATGATGTCAATCTATCTCATTGAGGTTTTCCCTCACCTTCATGGTCCCTCCACGTTACCAAACATGATGTCCTTCTTCAGTAATTGGTTCTTCCTGACAATGCTTCCAAAGTAAATGAGTTGACATTTCATATAATAGTTTGTGGTCCACAGGGTTTTCATTGATTAATTTTTAGAAGTGGATTGCAGGTCTTTCTTCTTGGTTTATCTTAATTTGGAAGCTTCATTGAAAGCTGTGTACCATGAGTGGCTCTGCTTGTATTTGAAAGACTGGTGGCATAGCTTCCACTATCACAGAAACATGCAAACCACCACAGTTTAACATACTGACAGACAGGTGATGGGTTAGGAATATCACAAGGATCAATTTATTTGTTTGCTTCTTAATTCACTCAATAAGCGTAAGCGTCACTCTGGTAGGTGCTAGTTCAAGTAGCAGTTTGACAATAGTGATTAAGAGCCTGGGTTTTGGAATCAAAACAAGGACTTGGATTCAGCTCTGCCACTTACTAGCTATGTGACCTTGATTATGTAACTTAACTTCTCTGTGTTTTAGTTTCTCACCTACAAGGTGGTGGTAATAATAATATGAGCCTCATGGGTTGTCCTGAGAATAAGTGAACGAATCAATGAATGTAAAATACTCTGCTGCTTCCTGGGTGCATAACTCAATAATAATAATAGTAATAATAAACAGTTGTGGTCAAATCGATACTGACTCATGATGTCTCTACATGTGTCAGAGTATAGGTGTACTCCATAAGGTTTTCAATGGCTGAGTTTTTGGTATTAGATCTCAAGGCCTCTTTTGAGTTGCCCCTTGATAGATTTGAACCTCCAACCTTTTAGTTTGTAGCCAAGTGTATTAACTAACAGTTTGTACCACCCAGGGACTCCAGCTTAATGAAAGACAGTTTATATCATTGTAAAACCAAGGAGAAGATCTTATTTTCTAAGTTAAACATCAAATGAACTATTGTCAACAAATTCATACCAAACCAAAACCAACCCACTGCCATCAAGTCAATTCTGACTCATAGTGACCCAATAGGACAGAGCAGAACTTCCCTATAGGGTTTCCAAGCCTGTGAATCTTCACAGAATCAGACTGCTTCATCTTTCTCCCACAGAGCAGTTGGTGGATTCCAACCACCAAACTTTATGTTAGCAGTGGAATGCCTTAGCCAGTATCACCAGAGCTCCTTAACAAATTCATCAGTACTGTATTTTTCACATATTATGGACCCACATAAAAAATGAGTACATGCACATAACACACAGAGCATGCGTAGGAAACTAATGCACACAAGAGTTACATGATTTGAAAGAAAAAAATATATCATATTACACAAAGATTATTTGGGTAAAAATATGGTACTACCTACTTTTGTGGAGGAGCTCTGGTAGCGTAATGCCTAAGATAGTTGACTGCTAACAAGAAGCCTGGTGGTTCAAACCCACCAGCCACTCCTCGGAAGAAAGATGGGGCAATCTACTTCCGTAGTGACACTACCTCAGAAACCCAAGGAGGGGTCACTATGAGTTGGGTCTGACTTGATTCCATATAACAACACAACAACCTACTTTTGTACACATAATATGTAGATTGAATAATGTCTCTGGAAGGGATTGAAGGGTGTGACCCTAAAGACAGATTGCTAGCACCAATCCTCATTTGGCCAAATACACCTATGCTCTGTCAGTACATGCTGGGAAATCTCATCTTAGTTGAGGAAAAATATAAAATTACTGGTGAGTATATTTGTAGACTTGAAAGAAGAAGAGAGGAAAAAAAAAAATGATAGTTTCAGGAGGGTTTCCTTCCCATAGATAGCCTTAATCCTGTGTTTTTTTGGCACTCTGAGGTTTTCCCACTGGGGTGGATCTATTAAATAAATATGTGTTTCTCTTTACTTTTTCAAAGAGTGGTAATGCAAAGACTTATGTTTATTTAGTGTTTTTCTATTTGTTGTCATAGCCAAAAAAATGTCTGCTGGGCAGGCAGTTCCTTAAGAAGATCCTGTTTATCCTGTCAAGAGCTTTTTGGAAGAAAATACAAAACACCATTTTAAAGGACGGATTATATGGGCTGGTATTCAGAGGCCCCATTAACCTGGAATAAGAGAGAAAGAAAAACAACACAAACAAAGCAAAACTCAGGATCTATTGACATTGAAATATTCCAGGCTCAGAAAAGTCCTCTTTAAAAAGTTCGGATTATGTGTTTTTTACAGACCCATTTTTCTGGTTTTAATTATTAATAGCTAATGAATGTGAACTTTTATTATGTGAACAAAGGAATCAGAGAAAAATAGGAGATTGTCTTAAAAGAGAAAATTCTTGACTTGCTTTGGGAGAGGTAAAATCCAAAACCAGGGTATAAATAATCCTCCCCTTGACTATTGACAATGCCCATGGGTTTTTACCAAAAAGAAGAGTTTGAGCAATGATTTCAGGGCATTAAAATGAGAAGGCAGCAACTCCCTATAAAGCAAGTCAGGCAGGTAGCTTAATCTATTTTCCATTACAACCTGAAGGGATTGCATTGTCCCAGATACCAAAAAAGGTCAGTGTGAACTTTCAAACCTCCATTTTATTTGTTCAGTGCTTTGCATAGGATGGAGGACAGAGCCATTTGAGAGAAAGAAAAGCAATCTTGTGTCTGTCGTTGTTATGTGTTGTCGAGTCGGACCTGACTCATAGCGACCCCTTCTTGGGTTTCCGAGGCAGTATCACTACGGAAGTAGATTGCCCAACCTTCCTTCCGAGGAGTGGCTGGTGGATTTGAACCACCAGCCTTCTGGTTAGCAGTCAAATGCCTTAGGCACTATGCTACCAGAGCTCCTATCTTGTGTCTAGAACCTCAAAAGCCAGAGAAAGATAGGAGCAGCCTCTTCTTGGCAATACTCTGATGCGATCAACAATGGTCAGCAAGTTTCTGTGCCTTTGTTCTCTGTACTGTATGCAGAAAAAGAGCTCCAGAAACAACTGGCCACTGTGGTATTAGCCAGTGCAATTTCTGTGAAGTTTGTTGAACATCCTTGGGGAAGGTGGACTAATCATATTTTCTTTTTAATGGTTTTCAAATGGGAGTGTTTTCTATTTTTGAAAAAGTATTCATCTGTCTATTTTTTGATTTAGAGCCAGAAAATTAGCCTAACAAACTGAGTTAACTGGTTACTTCCCAAAACTAGTTTCAGCCCAGGTTGGCCCAGGATTTGTTCACCAGCTACAGGACTCCCTAGAAGAAAGGGGGTGTTTCTGTTTTCATCTCATACTCTGCACACCTACATTCCTCAGGGGTATGTATCCTGAGCTATCTTTGAGAGCTTAGGACTGAGCAATACCTCAGCAAAGCTATGCAGCAATAGAAAACCCCGGAACAAAATCTTTGTCCAGGGGAATTTTCAAGGCCTTGAAATAGCAATGCCTCAACTTGATTCCCCCACCTGTCTGTCAGTTTGTCTGTGTGGTGGTGGGTTGCACACTGCTGTGGTATAAAAGTTTTCTCACTGATATTTCAAATACTATCAGAGTCACCCACCCATAGTGAAAAGCTCTTAGCAGAGCTGTGAGGCAAAGATAGATTAGGAAGAAAGATCTGACAATCTTCTTCCAAAAAATCAGCCAGTGAAACCCTGTGGATCACAATACAATGTTTTCTAATACAGTGCTGGAGATGAGTCTCCTGTTTCAAAAGGCACTACACAATAGCTGAACACCAGGAAGATGCTTACCTGTGTTCTACTGACTATGCAAAAGCATTCAACTATATGGATCATAACAAATTATGGATAACAATGAGAAGAATGGGAATTCCAGAACACTTAATTGTGTTCATGAGGAACACATCCAAAGATCGGAACTCTGTTGTTTGAACAGAAAAGGGCATACTGTCTGGTTTAAAATCAGGAAGGGAGTGTGTCAGGGTTGTATTCTTTACTTACTCAATCTGTCAAGTTGAATCTGATTCATAGTGACCCCTTCTTGAGTTTCCGAGTTGGTATCTCTATGGAGGTAGATTGCCTAATCTTCCTCCTGAGGAGTGGCTGGTGGGTTTGAACCTCTAGGCTTCCGGTTAGCAGTCAAATGTCTTAGGCACTATGCCACCAGAGCTCCCACTCAATCTGTATGCTGAGCAAATAATCTGAGAAATTGGATTATATGAAGAAGAATGCAGCATCAGGATTGGAGGAAGGCTCGTTAACAATCTGAGATACTCAGACGACACAACTTGCCTTGCTTAACATGAGGATGACTCAAAGCACTTACTGATGAAGATTAAAGACTAAAGTATGGATTTTACCTCAATATAAAGAAACAAAAATCCTCACAACTGGACCAATATGCAGCATCACAATAAATGGAGAAACGTCAAATTTGTCAATGATTTCATATTACTTGATTCTACAATCAATACCAATGGAAACAGCAGTCAAGTAATCAATTGTTGTCAGTTGCACTGGGGAAATCTGCTGCAAAAGACCTCTTTAAAGTGCTGAAGAGCAAAGATGTCTCTTTGAAGACTAAGGTGGGCCTAACCCAAGCTGTGGTATTTTTAATAGCTTCATATGGAAGTGAAAACTGGACAGTGAATAAGGGAAACAGAAGAAGAGTTGTTGCTTTTGAGTTGTGGTGTTGGTGAAGAATACTGAAGGTACCACAGACTGCCAGAAGAATGATCAAAATCTGTCCTGGACGAAGTGCAGTTGGAAAGCTCCTGGGAAGCGAGAATGGCCAGACTTCGTCTCACTACTCTGGTCATGTTGTCAGAAGGGACCATTCCCTAGAGAAGGATGTCATGCTTGGTAAAGTGGAGGGTCAGCAAGAAAGGAGAAGACCCTCAATGAGATGGATTGTCACAGTGGCTGTGACAATGGGCTCAGGTATAGCAAGGATTGTGAGGCTGGCTCAGAACTGGGCACTGCTTCGTTCTGCTATACATAGGGTTGCATGAGTTGGAGCTGACTTGATGGCACCACACAACAGCAACACAATAGCTGAAACAACGGACTCGAGCACACCAGTGATGGTAAAGCTGGTGAAGGCTGGGCAATGTTTCTCTTTGTCTCTGCCTATCTACCAGTGTTCCCTCACAATGGTTCTTTTTGTTATACATAAGGTTCCCAAAAGTCTGCCGACTAGACGACAAGTAACAACAGCAACAACTTTACTACCCCAACTACTCAGCTATCACCTTTGGCTATTCATGGAACTTGAACCCCAAGTTAGGAATTGACACCAGATCAATTCTGTGTTACACCTATCAAATCAATTTAATCTTCCCAATAACAGTTTGAGAAGCTTTGGTGGTACAGTGGTTACAGTGCTTGGCTGTTAACCGAAAGGTCCCTCATTTGACCCCATCAGCCTCTGGGAGAAAGATGTGGTAATTGGCTTCCATAAAGATTAAAATCTTGGAAACCCTATGGGGTAGTTCTATTCTGTCCTACAGTGTTGCTGTGAATAGGAATTGACTTGACAGCAAAAGTTTTCCTTTTTTTTCTTGCTTTATTGAATAACCCTTGAAGGAAAACTATTAATATCTCATTGTATAGTTGAGGCCCAGAGAGGCCAGATTACTTACCTAAGGCCACACAGCTAGTAAGTGACAAAACTACAATTCAAACCCAGGAAACGTGTCCCCAAAATCTGTGGACTTAACCAGTACACGTACTGACTTTGCTAAAAATGAAATCTTTAAGACAAAAGAGAATAAATCTTCTTCTTTGCATCTTTCTTTCAACCTGATGTTGGAAATGCACACAAATTGGTGGGGAGATACTTTTAAGTGGTGTAGCCTTCCATGTGCTCTTCACATCACGCTTTGCAGGAGTCCATCTATTCCTGTCAGCAGCATATGTACAGAAAATAGTGCCTATGGCAGTTAGTTTTAAATTGCTGAATGATCTCGCACAGCTGGTGATGGTAACTGCAATGGCCAATAAAAACTGTTCATTGGACCCTCTCTCCAAGCAGTGCCCAGGGCACACACCATACCTGCCATCCTTTAGATACACCTCTGATTTCTGTAAGGCTCACTCTGATAAATATCCCCAGGACTTCTCAGCTTCAAGTAGTTTCTTCTGTGTCTCACAGTACTTGTTCCCTAGGACATCATTATCCCAGTAGATCAAGTACTATGGGAGGAAGCTGCTATCAGTCCCTCTGACCAATGAAGCTTATTCACATTTTCCAACATCCCTGATTATGCGCTGGAATAGAAAATTTAATTTTTGATTACTGAGCATCCTTGCCTTTATGTTTCTGCAGAAAATGTTTGTGCTAATAGTGTGATGCTTAATAATGAGATGTCTGTCAGGGGAAGAGAAATGGCAATGGGGAAACAATGATGTTTGACTAAGTTTAAATGTTGAGCTTTTACAAATATCTTCACCCAAAATGTTCATATCCCAATTGTTGTGTGTAAAAGGTGTTACAAAGGAGAGATCTTTTTTTCTTTTCTTTCTTCTATTTCATTGGTGGCTCCAGAGCTCTTTTTCATTTTTCAGAAAAGTTCTGGATCTGGAAGTAGCCAAGCATCAGGCTGGCAGAGCTTGACAGAGTGACTTTGCTGCCAAGTTCAGGACAAATCTATTTCCCCTTCTGTTACCATTAAAACCTTCATCCCTACATTTAGAACCTGACATGTGCCAAACTACCCAATTACTCTTTGCCTGTCATTAAAGTGTGCAGCTAAACACTAGGTTTGAGAATACATCATTGCAACTGTCCAAACACAAACTCAAGTGCATTCAGGAGTCCCAGGGAGAATCAGGCTGCAGGATTAAAATGATTCAAATTGGCCAAGATTCAAAATGCCATTTAAAATCATGCACAAACAAGGTTGTTCTCGTGAAAAGAACTAGATTGACAAACATACTGGCTGGAGTGCTATGTTTTCTGAGATTCTGGAAGGGCCTGTCTTGCTTTATTTTTCTCATGTGGCTCATTCTGATGGGACAGAGGTAAAGGTTATGTTGTGGAAGAAACGAGGCCAGAGGTGTGCCACCAGCACAACATTTTGGCAATGCTGCCTTCTCCCCCAGATCTCTGTTCCTGAGAAATAAGTCTCTTACGGTCAAATCAGAGGGAGATCAGAAGGGATAAGATGGGGGTGCTACAGGGGACATCTGGCTCAGTGCTACCATAAAGAACTGATTATCAAAAATAAAATAGCTATTTTGACCTCCTAATGTCGACGGCAAATAACAACAACAACAACAATGTAGTTTTATTGGGGAAACTGAAGCATAGAATCATTGTAAAATATAACTTAGCCTCTTTGGTCAGAATAGGTTATTATATTATACTACTGTAACAAAAATGTTGAACAATGCAGGAAGCATAGAAAGTGGGTGGAAGGATTATACAGAGCTACTGTTCCAAACTCTCCAGTCACTCCTTGGAAGGAAGGTTGGGCAATCTACTTCCATAGTGATACTGCCTCAGAAACCTAAGGAGAGGTTGCTATGAATCGGGTCTGACTTGATGGCACATAACAACAACAACAACACTGTTCCAAAAAGGATTGGTTGATATTCAACCATTTGAGGCGGTGTCATATGGTCAAGAACTGATAGTACTGAAAGAAGAAATTCAAGCTGCACTGAATGATTGGTGAAAAACAAGACTCTGGAAATTGACGGAATACCTATTGAGATCCTTCAGCAAATGGATGCAGTGCTGGAAGAGCTCACTCATCTATGCTAAGAAATTTGAAAGATAGCTACCTGGCCAATCAACTGGAAGAAATCCATATATGTGCCCATTCCAAAGAAAAGTGATCATACAGAATGTGGAAATTATTGGATAATTTCATTAATATAAAATACAAGTAAATTTTGCCAAAAATAATTTTAAAAAAGTTTCAGCAGGATACCAATAGGGAACTGCCAGAAATTCAAGCCAGATTCAGAAAAGGATGTGGAATGAAATATATCATCACTGATGTCAGATGGATCTTGGCTGAAAGCAAAGACTATCAGAAAGATGTTTACCTGTGTTTTATTGATTATGCAAAGACTTTCAACTGTGTGGATCATAAAAAATTATGGATAACAATGAAAAGAATGGGAATTCCATTCTTAATTGTGCTTTTGAGAGACTTGTACACAGACCAAGAAGCAGTGGTTTGAACAGAACAGGGGGACACTGCATGGTTTTAAACCAGGAAGATGAGTATCAGGGTTGTATATTTTTACCACATTTGTTCATTTTGTATGCTGAGCAAATAATCCAAGAAGCTGGACTATATAGAATGTGGCATCAGAATTGGAAGAAAACTCATTAACAACCTGCGATATGCAGATGACACAACCTTGCTGGCTGAAAGTGAAGATGACTTGAAGCACTTACTGAGGAAAATCAAAGACTCCAACCTTCAGAATGGATAACACCTCAACATAAAGAAAACCAAAATCCTCCTAACTAGACCAATGCACAACATCATGATAAACAAAGCAAATATAGAAGTTGTAAAGGATTTCATTTTACGTGGATCCACAATCAGTACTCATAGAAGCCACAGTTGGAAGATTAAAGGATGTATTGCACTGGGAAAATCTACTGCAAAAAATCCTTTTAAAGTTTTAAAGAGCAAGATGTCACTTTGAAGACTAAGGTGTGCCTGACCCAGGCCATGGTATTTTCAAAAGCATGTGAGAGCTATACAATAAGTAAAACCGAGGAATAATTGATGCATCTGAATTGTGGTATTGGCCAAGAATGCGGAAAATATCATGGATTGCCAGAAGAATGAACAAATTTGTCTTGGAAGAGGTACATCCAGAATGCTCTTTAGAGATAAAAATGGCCAGACTTTGACTCACATTTGGGTCATCTTATTAGAAGGGACCACTCCCTGGAGAATGATATTATGCTTGGTAAAGTACAAGATCTCGGTAGCATAGTGCCTAAGGCACCTGACTGCTCACCAGAAGGCTGGCAGTTCAAACCCACCAGCCACTCCTCGGAAGGAAGGTTGGGCAATCCTACTTCCGTAGTGATACTGCCTCGGAAACCCAAGGAGGGGTCGCTATGAGTTGGGACCGACTTGACGGCAAACAACAACACAGCAACAACAACAAAGTACAAGATCAGAGAAAAAGGGAAAGACCCTCAAAGAGATTGATTGACAAGGTAGCTGCAACAATGAGCTCCAGCATAACAATGATTGTGAGGATGGTGTAGGACTGGGCAGTGTTTCTGTCTACTGTACATAGAGTTGTGAGTGGGAACTGATTCAACAGCACTTTACAGCAACAATAACAACTTAATGGAGGTTTATTTCTCATCATATTACCCATTTATCACAGTGCAGCATGAGACTTCCCTCATCATTGGCCTCAGGAATCCAGCCTGATAGAATAGCCACTATCACCAGTGCTTTAGTCAAAATGTCAGAAAGAAAGCCCTGGAAAGTTTCCAAGGAGCAATGAAATGATCTGGTCTGGAAGTGAGACTATGCTGTCTGCTCAAAATTCATTGGCCAGAACTAGCCATGTGGCTCTACCCAACCACAAGAGTTCCAAGGTATATAATCCTGCCACTTACCATTAAGGACGACCACAGCCATCTTAGATCACAATGCTGAACAGCAAAGTTGGAACTCTTGATTCTTGGACTCTAACAGATGTTATGTGAAAGTCAAGCCAAGGAATGTTAAGGAACCACGGAATGCCTGGGGCCACCAACAAGGAAGAAATGAACATGACTGAGATGCTGATTTATACTTTTAGATTCCAGAATTGTTAGAAAATAAAATTCTGTAATTTAGAGCCACCTACTTGTGGTATTTGTGTTACAGCAGTACTAGCAAACTAAGACAGGGCCCAACCAGGCTATACATTTGAGCTATGGGGCCCCTGAGGATGGGAAAAGGCAGGCCATGTGGATTTCTGTCTATAGTCTAAAATCCTTGCTTAGTCAGATACCACATTCTTACTCCAGAAGAGATCAGAAGACCTGAGCCACCCCCAAAGTAATTAATTACCTTGCTCATCCTTTTGGAGTCCTCCAGACTGGAGAGAATTTGGAAACATACTGAGAGCTCTGAATCCTTTCTGGCTCAGGTGTTCTACCTGCCTTCTGAGTAGGAGGAAAACAGGTTCCTTGACTAGGGTTGGAGTCCTTGGGAACCATTTTCTAACACTGGTCCCAACACAGAATTCCTGTGACATCTTCAATACCTGCAAGCTGATTAAAGAATTCACTTTTCCCAGGTGTGTATGGCTATTTTTAGAATGTGTGCAGATACTGTGATCCATAAAACATACACTCAGTTAAAAAGAGATACTGAATTCATTTCATCATTACATATTTTCTCAATCAATATTTGCTCAAGGCACTTTCAGCATAATTTGTGGGGTGGTGGTGAGGAGTGGTGGCAATCTGCAAGTTGTTTTTTTGATGTATAAAGAGATCCTTGCACTAGAAACCTCTGCTCCCTAGCATAGGATGTTTTGTGAGGTTCTCTTTTCAAGCCTTCCTCAGACTTTTTTGTTGAAATTTCTAGATAAAAACTAACTAAGTAAATAAATGCAATAGGTAAATATTTCAGTGGTTGTTTTTGAAGCTGATATTTGTCTCCTAGGAGAATTATCCCACTGAGGGTGTGGTGAGGTAAGAGGGTGAGTAGCATTTTGAGAATATCAGCCTAAAGCTCCTTCTAAACAAAACCTCTGCCTATCAGTGTAGGTGACATTTGGTTGATGTGTATCATGAAAAGCACTAAGTCAAAAATTATAGAGCTGGTATAAATGAGACTAGACACACAAACCCTCCAGCATTCATTGTGATGACTGAATGTCTGTCATCACCTTTTTCAGGTGGGTCACAGTAAACTGCTCAAAGCTGTAAATGCTGTCAAGGGCAGGAGGAGGTCAAGATCATGGCAACATCCCAGCCCATGATTTACTGTCACATTAACATAGAAAATAAACCTTACTTTCTGCTCACTTCCATTTGTGGGGGCAGTGGCGGTGGTACAGAGTAGAGAATCAAAGAAGTATCCTTAAGTCCATCTCATTCTTATTCCTAACTAGCACTGCCCCTCACTTTTGTCAGGGTCTTCTGGGAGGGTTGAGGGAGGAATCCCTGAGGTTGTAATACCAATTGATTACATATTCACTTGTAATATGTAATATGTAATATTCACTTGTCTCTGAAGACATCCCTTCCTACAAGTTTTCTTTGTGAAAGTGATCACAATTAATCACATGTTTGTAGATAAGTTACCACTGATTGGGACAAGAAAGGGTTCATGAATTGAAGGTAAATATATGTGACCTGGGCCCAAGTAGATGTCTGCTCTGAGGCTTGCCTTGAACTCTGCCCCATAAAGGCAGAACATCCTGATTAACTCAGTCAAATCCTCTCTTTTAGGAAGAACCAGAGTAGGTGATCAACGTGTGACTCTGTCACTTCAAACTCCTATCTTTATTTTCTAAATCCTGGTTATATGCCATTGTGGGCATATCTGGGAACCAATGTGACTGCATAGGCAATAAAGACAAGGAAGAGAGTTCCTATGGTAGTCTGAGTCCTCATGTGTTATTGTAATAACTTTTATAGGTTACTGCTCGTGACTCTTCCTTTTTTTTTTGTCTTTGAAAATCTATCAACATTATTCATCTCGTTGTTGTTGCTAGGTGCTGTTGAGTCAGTTCCTGCTTGTAGCAACCCTATGGACGATAGAACAAAACACTGCCCTATCCTGTGCCATCCCTGTGATTTTTGCTATGCTTGAGTCAACTGTTGCAGCCACTGTGTTATTCTATCTCCTTGAGGGCCTTCCTCTTTTTTGCTGACCTTCTACTTTACCAAGCATGATGTCTTTCTCCAGGTAATGGTGCCTCCAGATAACATGTTTAAAGTATGTTGTTGTTGTTATGTGCCATCGAGTCAGACCCAACTCATAGCGACCCTCGTTGGGTTTCCGAGGCAGTATCGCTGTGGAAGTAGATTGCCCCATCTTCCTTCCAAGGAGTGGCTGGTGGGCTTGAACCACCAGCCTTCTGGTTAGCAGTCAAGTGCCTTAGGCACTACGCTACCAGAGCTCCCATGAGACAACAATCTGACCATCCGTACTTCCAAGGATGGCTGTACTTCTACCAAGATATATTTGTTTGTCTTTGTGGTCTATTTAATATTATTCACCATAATTAAAAGGCATCAATTTTTCTTTGGCCTTCCTTCTTCATTATTGAGGTTTTGCATGCATATGAGGCTATTGAAAACACCATGGCTTGGATTAGGTGCACTTTAGTCTTCAAAGTGACATCTTTGCTTTTTAGAACATTAAGGAGATCTTTTCCAGCAGATTTGCCCAGTGCAATACATAATTTGATTTCTTGACTATTGCTTCTATGGACATTGATTGTGGATCTGAGTAAAATGAAATCCTTGACAACTTCTATATTTTCTCTGTTTATCATGATGTTGCTTATTGGTCCAATTGTGAGGACTTTTTCTTTCTTTATGTTGAGGTGTAATCCTTACTGAAAGATGTAGTCTGTGGTCTTCAACATAAGTGCTTCAAGTCTTCTTCACTTTTAGCAAGGAAGGTTGTCTCATCTGCATACTGCACATGGTAAATGAGTCTTCCTCCAATCCTCATGCCACAGTCTTCTCCACACAGTCCAGCTTCTTGGATTATTTGTTCAGCTTTTCATCTTGTATGTGTTAATTCTTCTTTCTTAGTGATACATCATGAGTAAAAAGTTAAATAAAAATTCCACACTTGGGTCTTAACCTTGTTTATTTATGTGGTTTCCAGCCCAGAGCCCAAGCTAGTTGCACTATGTTCCCCTTTTGAGTCTAGTAGTCAGGGCTGGGAAGGGGAAAAATGCAACGGAGCTTGTCTGTAGCTGCTGGGCTTGGGAAAAGGGACACCGATGGCACCATTCTGAACAAAGACACAGTTACGAATAAAGGGACAACCCAAAGTCCCAAATCCATAGGCGGCTGGTAACGTATAGATCCCAAGAGAAGCATCTGCAACAACCAGAGTGATAGGATCTGGAAGACCAAGAACAGTGAGAATATGGAGAATTACCCAAGGCATTGATTCACAGAGTCCAGCCTCTCTCACACATGCTTTCTACCAGCAGCTGTGGATGGGGAAGAAGTTGTTAATGGAGAGAGTAGTTAGATCTCATTTTCTGTATTTGGTGTAAACCCAAGGGCCTCTTGCAATCAAAAAATTAGTAGAGAGTAAAAGAACATTGGCAGCCGAGGGGATAGCAGCCAGCTTCCACTCGACAAGCTGTCTTAGGGTAAGATTAGGATCATGAAGCCTATTAAGGCAAAACTCTTCTCTGATTGTCTGGGGTGAGTGATATGCACACACAAATGATCCATTGCTGCCGCTCTCTCTGGGGGCCAGTCCTGGAGCCAGACCCGTGGTAAGGGTAAGACCTTCAGGCCTCCCGTGAAAGCAAATAGGACCCCATGATCTAATGCAGTGAACCCAGATGAAAAGAGGACTTAGGAGGAGTTATGAATGAAGATGTTCCTTGGGGGCATGCTGGGGAAG
>NW_006921740.1:2794868-2798577 GCF_000298275.1 Orycteropus afer afer
CAAAATAGTCAAGCCATTTTTTAAACCTACAAAATGGCGGCATCCTCCAGACCGGCAAAAGTCCACAGCTCAGCCCTCCTTTCTCTTTACCTTCTCCGTTTGTTCCCCAGCCACCGTGCACAGTCCTCCACACAGTCCCTGGCTAGCAGGGTAGGGTGAATTTTAGGTTAATTCTTAAGTCCTACCATCACAGGAATCTGCGAGAGCGCTGTCTCTTGAAATCTCCAAAATGGTCTCCTCCGGACCGGCAAAAGTCCACAGCTCAGCCCACCTTTCTCTCTTCACTTTCTCCGTTTGTTCCCCAGCCACCGTGTATAGTCTTTCCGTGCAGTCCCTGGCTAGCAGGGTTATTATTGGGTTAATTCTTAGGTCCTACCACCACTTGGGAATCTTCAAGCCCTGACATCTGTGCCGTTAGGGTTGCTCAGGCCGCTGCCAGACTGCAGCTCCGTGTGTCTTCTTTTTTGGTATTTTCATGCAAATTCTTCTGCTAGTTGGGATTTAGTTCACTTTTGTATCCTTCCCTTTAAGGCTCAGGGGTCCAAGATTATCTTCTGTGTCTGTGTTAATTGGTTTTCCTTTTCTTTGTTGAAGAGCATCTGTGCAGTCCTTCTGCCTAGTCCACCATCTTGCCGGAACTTTATGTCAGCAATCTACTTTCTGTAAAGGTTTACCATGTTGGAAACCCAAAAGGGGATACCTATGAGTCAGAATCCACTTGATGGCAGTGGGTTTGGTTTCTTTGTTTTGTACAAGCAAAGAGAAGCCATTAAAATGTTTAAAGCAGGTGGAGGATGTGACTATGTTAACTGCTAATAATCTGAAGCTCAGAGACTAAACACCTAGGATTTCTTTCACTAGCCCTGGATTCTATGTTTCCATTGCAACTTTTAAAGCTAAGTTGTAGGCTCATAACCATGCTGTTGTTGTGTGCCATCGAGTCGATTTTGACTTACAATGACTCTACAGAACAGAGTAGACCGCCCTATAGGGTTTCCAAGGCTGCAATCTTTACAGGGCAGATCTCTGGGTCTTTTCTCCCATGGAGCTGCTGCTGAATTTGAACTGCTGACCCTTCGGTTTGCAGCCGAGTACTACTTGAACCATTGTGCCACTAGGGCTCCTTGGATTAAGCACAGGTATCAGAATATCTTCCTATCTCTAGTAGCCCTGTAATTCTTCTTCTCAATAAAGGAGGCCCATTGGCAAACTTTAGTAACTGTCAGGTCTAATTATGAACAGCCACTGCCCTTTAGACTTGCATAGGAAGCCCTTTCCACTGTGGAGGCTGCCCTGTCAATCTCTGAATGGCATCCTATGAAACCAAGTGCTAGACAAAGCACCAGGAAAAGATGCAAATAATAGCAGGAGGTAATGATATCTACACATAATGCAATCTCCAAAAAGCAGAAGCTGGAGCCCAGCAGATACCACTGCATTGATGGCTGAATTTTATTCATACTCTACTGAATACGTCATTTTACACAGTTAGGGTGTCAGGCCGTGACCTGAATTTCCAAGCATGTTGTCTGTGCCACCAGCCATTAGCTTGGAGCAAGGCAAGAATATAAGCATGCAAAGCAGGGCTTGCCTGTTCAATGTTTTAGGCAAGGAAGATGCTTTGGATTTTGGCCCAGCTGAAGTCGTTGCCTTTCTTTTTCATTAATATGGTCTTACTACTTTATAAGAAAATGTTTACACAAACACACACATATAGACACACAAAGAAAATTCTTGAAGGCTTTCCAGTGAGAACCTCTTAAGAAACAAAGCTCTAAGAAGCACATATTAATTGAAAAGGTAAAAAGCTGAGTTGCAGAGTTAAAGGAAAGAATGCAAGGGCCAAGGAAGACTGCAGCACAGACAAGAAGATTCTTCAGGAATCTCAGATTTTTCTCTAGGGAAAGAAGATGAGGTCAAAGGAAAAGCATGGGAAAGTATGAAATATGGCTCAGCCCTAAGCTGCAAACAGTACTTTCATGAATGCTTTGTTGCACTATTGGTAGGAGGTAGGGGGAACTAAGATTTATTTCCAGCAACCTGCCTAGGGCATGGGAGTGGATTTTGAAAACAAACATAATCTGTTTCATTCTCCAACTTCAAATGACCAGAAGACTTAGATTCCCAACTTTCCTTGCATTCCAGCTGCTTACTTGGCCTTGGCTGTGAGTTGTGGCAAACAGGTCTCTTCATGACCAAGGTTGGCTTGTAACAGTAAGGAGTGAGGAAGCAGGTCACAGTGTAAACCACTGGAATATGGCAAGTGACTAAGTGGTTTTTAAGAACTCAGTCTTGCTATTAGGCCTAGATATAGGCAGTGTTTTCTGGGTACCACTGAGAAGTGGTGAATGTGTGATTACACTCATGTACCCTCTTTCAACCAGAAGACCCCTCTCTCTTTGCCCTCCCCATTCCAAGCATCCTCATGCTCTCTCCTTCATTCTCCTTACTTTCATTAAAACATTTCCTAAGATGCTTTTAGGAGATCTGGTGGCATAGTGCCTAAGGCATCTGACTGCTAACCAGAAGGTTGGAGGTTCAAACCCACCAGCCACTTCTCAGAAGGAAGATTGGGCAATCTACTTCTGTAGAGATACCCCCTCAGAAACCCAAGAAGAGGTTGCTATGAGTTGGATCTGACTTGACGGCAGTGAGTTTGGTTTTGGTTTGAAGATGCTTTTGACCAATAATAGCATTTTTGGATTAATTATATACCATCTGAAAGTAATAATAGTAGCATCACTAGTGTGCAGGTACAAGTTCTTGACTTTCAATAACTGCATTTTTAGGCAAATAAATTTGTATTATATGATTTTTGCAAACCATGCAACCCTCCTCACATGTTAGTTTCCTATGTGTGCTATAAATGTCTAAATATGCACGTTATTTATGTTGGCATGTTGTACGTGAAAAACATGGTACACTACTCCTCTCAACAATTACTATATCCTCAAAATGGATATATGATTTAACCAGTGCCCCCTTTCTTTGGTAGATTTCCCTCTCTAGGAATCGACTCAAAGCAATAGGTTTATTTTTATTCCATAAAAATTTCATTTAGTTTATATGGTTTGGGAGGAGAGTCTCCTCTCCACCTTCTCTTTGAAAGGGTAATTGACCCAGGGTTGGCCAATCACAATATTCTAAATCATTTACAGAAGTGATTGGTTCAGGGATATGCATATGACCCACTCCAGGCCTATCAGAGTCTTCTTTGAGATTTTGTTGGAGTTATAAGAAAAGATGTTCACTCATCCTCTGAAATCATGAGCTAAGAGGACAATGTAGCTTTAGTACTTCCTGCCAATATTAGAGCTTGAGGATGAAGTTAAGCATAGGGAGAAGAGAGAGAAAGTGAGTAAAAGAGAGAAGGGGCCTGATGATTTGTTTGAACCCAGGATCTATCTCATGTCTAAGGCTTTACCTCCTTATTTACATGAGGCAATAAATTCCTTTCTCTGCTTGAGTTTATTTGAGTTTCTGTCATTTGTAACAAAAAGTGTCCTTAAAAATATATCAACTTGTGAAAAAAATATATATATATCAACTTGTGAATTGAAGGCACAGGCCAATTATAAAGAAGCAAGCAAACATGAGACACAAGAAGAGTGACAGCCAAAACTGCCTAGTATTGGTTTAATGACAGATACATAGACCAATGGAATAGAATTGAGAACCCAGAAATAGATCCATCGACCTATAGTCAGCT
>NW_006921740.1:2799846-2807089 GCF_000298275.1 Orycteropus afer afer
CTATGAAATGGGGAGTGTATCCAAGAACATATATAGGGTTGGCAGATAATGGTCCTATAAGTTTATGTGAATGATCAGAATTCCCAGGTGTATAGGAGAGCTGACAAGGGGCAAGATTGTGGTCATGGCTTGGTCACAGCCAGCTACCCATAGGGACCAAGTAGTTGAACCTGTGGGCTTGGGACCATAGTCGCAAGGAACATCAAGCTCAATTGGCATAACATACTATACAGAACATTATTCCACCTCCTACTTTGACGAGCAGCAACTGGGATCTTGAAAACTATCAAGCTGCCATCTAGATGCAATGATGGGTCTCTCCTCATCCAAAGCAAAGAAGAAAGAAGAAAACTAAAATTCATGGACACAATTAGTCCTAGAGACTGGTACACCATATGATCTGCAGCCTATACAACTACGAGACCAGAAGAACTAGATGGTTCCCAGCTACCACTGTCATCCACTTGGAAGCGGATCTATGTAGAAGATTCTTGATAGAGAGGAAGAACAATGTGGAACAAAACTCAAAATCATTTGGAGAGAAAAAAAAATTGGGGGACCAATTTGCTGGTCTGATAGAGCCTGGTGGAACCACTGTGACTATGGTCCTTAGCTGCCCTTCAGGTCTGGAATTTAACCGACACCTGTGGTTTCTAGCCAAACAAAATGCAGGCATATGAGTTGAACATTTACCTCAGGTAGATACACTCCTTGGAGAGAACAATCATGGGAGAAAGAAGGGCTGCTTATGCACAGGGAGACAGCTCAGGGGGCAGGAGTGTATGGAGGGATGGACACTGGGAAGAGGTAACAATGGGGAGGAAGTGGGAAGGGAGCTGTTGCATTGTGGTAAACTGTGGTCAATGACATGAGACAAAGTATATGTGAACTGCTGTACGGAAAGTGAATTTGCTTTATAAATCTTCACCCAAATCACAATAAAATTTTTTTTTTTTTTTTTTTTTAAAGAAGAGTGACAGCAACCATGGTATGTATCTAAAGATGGAGTATGAATTGGACATGGATTTTGAAAATAACTCAGGGATGGGACTGTTGCACTTGTTGACATTCAGAGATTTTTGTTTCTTTTTTATTGCAGTTCTCTATGCCCAATAATAATAATAAAGAATCATTTAATACTGTCATTGGCTTTCTCTTTTGTTTACAAACAAAAATTGAATTTAAAATGGATGTGCACAAATTATTCCTCATATTCAATGACTGATTTGGTAAGACTGCTGTTTATAAATGGAAAACATGACTCAGGTGGGGCCTCCTGGGAATTCCACAAGGATTTGAAAGATAAAACTGATATGAGTCATTTTAATACAAAATAAACTGCCTTTACTTTCCTATCTAAATACACATTATTTTACTTTATAAAGCCTACATATACCCTATTTATATGTGTGTGCTTGTGTGTGTGTATGTGTTTTGTTTTCTCAAAAAGACTTTTGCTGCTGATGACAAAACCACTCTGAAAACATCTCTTTCTTTGGAGTAAAGAAGCAACCCCTCTTCACACACTTTGAGTTGTGGAAAACTGTTTGTTGGCCCACTAATTAATTCACAAAGACACTGTATAAGCAACATGTCATTTTTTCTCCACCTTCAATTTAAAAATTGTAACAGTACATCTATCTCAATAGCCCTTCAAATTCACTGATTTATACTTACTGGGCATGATAGGGTTAACGGACTTTGGAAAAATGCCTGAAAAATTAAGCAGAGATCAGCAAACTGGCCATAGGTTAGAAATGACTGAGTCTGGTTGCTATTGCCTTTTTCCATACCAAGCAGAATAGACACTTTTTTGTTTAGAGCAAAGCTTTGTTCCAATTCATTCAATTAACTTGGAAATTCACAAGTAGAGGAGCTTCTGTACTGATTAAGCAAGTAGTGTGTTAGCCCTTCTGGAAAACATAGGATCAGAAGATTTTAAAAGTAGCTAACAGATTTGGAGCAGTATTGCAATCCTAAATTTGGTTTCTATATCTTGGAAAGCATTTATTGTGGTGGAAAAAAAATAGATACCTTTTTGTGCAGAATATGAAGAAGGGATAGAGGTGGCAAGGGGGAGATGCTGTCTGCATGATTGTTAATGTCCATTCCAAAACTGCACAGCCATGGTTCTATGTGGAGTCCCTGGGTGGTGAAAATGGTTAACATGCTCAGCCGCTAACTGAAAAGTTGGAGGTTCAAGTCCACCCAGTGGTGCCTCAGAGGAAAAGTCTGGTGATCAACTTCTGAAAAATTAGGCACTAAAAATCCCGTGGAGCACAGTTGTACTCTGACACACAAAGGGATGCGTGAATTGAAGTTGATTCCACAACAATTGCTTCTCCTGCTGGAAGATGACTCCCCAAGGTTGTAAGGCACTCAAAACATACAGCAGACTCAAGAATTGACTTGAGTATACCAACAATCACGAAGATAGCACAGGGTGGGGCAACATTTTGTTCTGTTGTACATGAGGTCACCAGGAGTGGGACCCTACTTGATGGCAACTAACAAGAACAACATTGTTGCTATCACAGGTAAGTCCATGGCCATTCTGGTTAAATTAAAAAAAAAAAAAAAAAAGGGAAAATTTAAACAAATACAAAAGCAGAGAGAAGGAACAAAGAAGTTTCATATTTCTACTCCAAAAATACCAAACTCACTGCCATTGTGTTGATTCTGACTCGTAGCAACCTTATAGGACAGACTAGAAACTCCCCATAGAATTTCCAAGGCTATAAATTTTTATGGAAGCAGAAGATGCTTCATTTTTCTCCCATGGAGCAGCTGGTGCATTTGAACTGCTGGTCATTTGGTTAATAGCCAAATGCTTTAACCGCTGCACTACCAGAAATCCTCATATACCCATTACCTAGCTAAAACAAGTCATTAACTAATAGCAACTACTTTTGTTTCACTATGTTCCTACTTACGTTGCCATCCCTGCCATCTGCCACCCCAAAAAATCTCAAACATAAATCATTTCATCTGTAGTTGCTAGGTGCTGTCAAAGTAGCTCTGACTCATGGTGACCCTATGTACAAAAGAAGAAAGCACTGTCCAGTCTTGGGCCATCCTCACAATCATTGCCATGCTTGAGCCCACTGTGCCAATCCATTTCTTTGAGGGTCTTCCCCTTTTTTGCTGACCATCTATTTTACCAAGCATGATATCCTTCTCCAGGGACTGATCCCTTCTGACAACAATCACCAAAGTATGAGAGATGAAGTCTGGCCATTCTCATGACTAAGGAAAATTCCAGCTATACTTCTTCCAACACAGATTTGTTTGTCTTCTAGAAGTCCATGGTACATTCAGTGTTCTTTGTCAACATCACAATTCAAGTCCATCAATTCTTCTGTGGTCTTCTTTACTCATCGCCCAGCTCTCACATGCATATGAGGCTAATGAAAATACAATGGCTTGGTTCAGGTGCACCTCAGCCTTCAAAATGATTTCTTTGCTCTTTAACACTTTAAAGAGGTCTTCTGTAGCAGTTTTTTCCAGTGCAATACTTCTTGTTTCTTGACTGCTGCTTCCATGGGCATTGATTGTGGATCCAAGTAAAATGAAATCCCTGTCAACTTCAATCTTTTCTCCATTTATAATGATGTTGCTTATTGGTCCAGTTGTGAGGATTTATGGTGTCTTTATTTGGAGATGTAATCCTACAGTGGGCTGTAGTCTTTGATCTTCATCAGTAAGTGCTTCAAGTCATTTTCACTTTCAGCAAGCAATGTTGTCTCATCTGCATATCTCAGGTTATTAATGGGTTCTTCCTACAAACCTGATGCCAAATTCTTCTTTATATAGTCAAGCTTCTTGGTTTATTTTCTCAGCATACAGATTGAATAAGTATGGTGAAAGAATATAATTCCAACACACACCTTTCTTGATCTCAAACCACACAGTATTTATTCCCTTGTTCTGTTCAAATGACTGTCTCTTTGTTTATGCTCATGTTATGCATGAACACAATTAAGTGTTCTGGAATTCCAGTTATTTGCAATGTTACCCACAATTTGTTATGATCCACACAGTAAAATGCCTTTGCATAGTCAATAAAACATAGATAAACATCTTTCTGGTATTCTTTGTTTTCAGCCAAGATCTATCAGACATCAGCAATGATATCCCTCATTCCATGCCCTCTTCTGAATCCAGCTTGAATTTCTAGAAGTTCCCTGTTAATATACTGCTGCAACTATTTTTGAATTGTCTTCAGCAAAATTTTATTTGCATATGATATTAATGACAGGGTTTGATAATTTGTGCATTCTATTGAATCACCTTTCTTTGGAATGGGCTCAAATACCAATCTCTTCCAGTCAGTTGACCAGGTAGTGTCTTCAAAATTCCTTGACATAAACTAGTGAGCACCTCCAGGGCTGCATCTATTTGTTGAAACATCCCAAGTGGTATTCAATCAATTCCTGGAGCCTTGTTTTTCACCAATTCTTTCAGTGCAGCTTGAACTTCTTCCTTCAATACCATAAGGTTCTTGATCATATGCCACCTCCTGAAATGCTGAATGTCCACCATTTCTTTTTGGTACAGTGACTTTATGTATTCTTTCCATCTTTTTTAGATGCTTCCTGTGTCATTCAATTTTTTTTGACTCACAGAATCCTTCGATATTGCAATCAAGATGCATTGATAATTACTGGTGATTGGAATGCAAAGAAGTTGGAAACAAAGAAGGATTGGTAACTATAAAATATGGCCTTGATAATAGAAATGACATGGAAGATCACACGACAGAATTTTACAAGACCAACAGCTTATGCATTGCAAATATCCTTTTTACAATAACATAAATGTTAACTATATATATCTCTGCAACAATGGGCTCAGATATGGCAAGGATTGTGGAGCTGGCACAAGACCAGGCAGTGTTTCATTTTGTTATACATAGGGTCGCTATGAGTCATGGATGACTCAATGACACCTAACAACAACAACATAAGTGTGGAGTTCACCAGATGGAATACACAGGGAACAAATTGACTACATTTATGGAATAAGGTGATGGAGAAACTCAGTATCATCAGTCAGAAGGGCCAAGGCCAACTGTGGAATAGACAATCAATTGCTTATATTCAAGTTCAAGTTGAAGTTGAAGAAAATTAAAACAAGTGCTCAAGAGCCAAAGTTCAACTTTGTGTATATGGCACCTGAATTTAGTGACCATCTGAAGAATAGATCTGATGCATTGAATACTAATGACTGAAGACCAGATGGGTTGTGGAATGACATTATATGTGAAGAAAGCAAAAGGTCATTAAAAAGACAGGGAAGGTTTTCTTCACTCTTCTTCCTTCCTGATGAGAGGAGACTATTGCTTGCAACTTAGATGGCTGCTTGAAAGCTTTTAAGACCCCAGTCACTGCTCACCAAAGTAGGTTGTGGAACAATATTTTTATGTATTTTGTTGTGCCAAGTGAAGAAAACCAATGGCATTTTGGAAATAATCAGCCCCAGGATGTGACGGACCACGAGACCAAAAGAACTAGATGGTATCCAGCTACCAATGCCAACAGGAAGGCATCAAAACTGGAGACCCTGGATAGAGTGGGAGGAAAAATGTGGAACAAGATCCAAAACACAATAATGACCAGAATTACTGGTCGGATGGAGTCTGGTGGGACTCCCAAGAATATGGCCCTGGGATATACTTCAGGCCTGGGATAAAACTCTCTCCCAAGGGCTGGCTCTCAGCCCATAGTAAATAAGACTTATGCAGAGCATGCAACCCAGGGCAATGCACCCACCTACTCTATGGATACACAACCCTTGGAGCAATCAGCCATGGGGTACCAGAGGGGCAACAGTCACATGGAGGAAAAGCTAGACAGACAGGAGTGCATAACCAAGAAAGGCACAGGGCGGGGGCAGGGCAGTGATACTGGGAAGGAACAGAAGGTGAGTGGGTTTGGGTTGGGGATGGTAACCAGGGAGTGAAACCAAATGTACACGAAATGTTGAATTTGCACCTAAAGCACACACACATGCACAAAGACAGGAAAGGAAGAGAAGACCAAAGTGGATGTCAGAAGGGACCCTGAAACTTGCTCTTGAATATAGAGTAGCTAAAGATAATGGAATAAATGATGAAGTAAAAGAACAGAATATAAGATTTCAAAGGGAAGCTCAAGAAGATAAAGTATTAGAATGAAATGCGCGAAGACATTGAGTCAGAAGACCAAAAGGGAAGAACACGTTCTGCATTTCTCAAGCTGAAAAAACTGAATAAAAAAATTCAAGCCTTGAGTTGCAGTAGTGAAGGGAATTATTATGCACTTGAGGCTCTACATATTTACACAATCACTGAACTGTTGGCATTAGATTGGAATTTGTACTTAAAGACTTAAAGAAAGAAGGAAAGGGGGAAACTTGAGAGATCTTGGAAACAAATAAATTGAGCCTATGTTCCTCCTCTGGATTGCCAGCAAGAATATGCGAAGCCTCTGTGGTTATGGAATGACTGTGTTGTGTGTATGTCTCTGTGAATCTTGCTTTCCAAGTGGCACTGAAATGGAACCATTTGAGGGAAAGGAGGAAATGTGATGAGGTGTGGTAGGCATTACTGGGTTTTCCCAATATCCTTTTCTTCTGTTCTTCTAGGAATTTGGAAGATTGTAATTCTTAACACCTTTTCCATTGAGTGGAATCATTTGACTAGCTCTGGCCAAACAACATGAGCAGAAGTGACAACCATGAAAGTCCAGGCATGATTCTCCAGCCTTTCATTTCATTGCCACAGACCAGAGAGTCTGAATATTTCAGAGAGTACAGATACAAACTGGAGGAGCTCCTGGGCTCCTTAGAAATTCTGTGTAGCAGAGCCTCACTGACCCATGATGGCTATGTAGCGAATCAGAATAAATGTTTGCTGTGTTAAGCTCTGGAATTTGGGGGCAAGTTACCAAAGCATAACTGATCATTCTTTTTTTTTTTTTTTGTCTTTAATTAGTTAGGATTTTTTCTTTCTTTTTTTTTTTTTATTGTGATGTGGGTGAAGATTTACAGAGCAAATTCACTCTCCATACAGCAGTTCCCATGTACTTTGTTTCATGTCATTGACCACAGTTTACCAAAGTGCAACAGCTCCCCTCCCACCTCCTCCCCACAGTTACCTCCTCCCAGTGTCCATCCCTCCATGGGCTCCTGCCCCCTGAGCTGTCTCCCTGTGCATAAGCAGCCCTTCTTTTTCCCATGATTGTTCTCTTCAAGGAGTGTATCT
>NW_006921740.1:2810894-2816879 GCF_000298275.1 Orycteropus afer afer
CTATAAATTGGCCTCTGATCACTGCTTTTGCTGTGTCCCAACAATTTTGGTATGTTTTGTTTTCATTCTTATTTGATTCAAGGAATTTTTTAATTTCTTTTTTTTTTTTTCTTCTATTACCCAGTCTTTTTTGAGGATGGTGTAGGCCATTTTCCATATGTTTGCTTTTTTTCTGTTGATCTTCCTATCGCTGATTTCTAATTTTATAGCATTGTTATCTGAGAAGATGCTTTGTAGTATTTCAATGTTTTTAAAAGTAGTAAGGCTTGCTTTATGGCCTAACATATGGGCTATCCTGGAGAATGTTCCATGTGCACTGGAAAAGAATGTATATTGTGCTCTTGTTGGGTGAAGTACTCTGTAGATGTTTATAAGGTCAAGTTGGTGAATTGTTTAGTTCTTCTGCATCTTTGTTGAGTTTCTGTCCAGTTCTTCTATCTTTCATTGAAAGGGGTGTGATAAAGTCTCCTACTATGAGTGTAGAGTCATCTATTTTTCTTTTCAGTTCTGTTAAAGTCTGATTTACATATTTTGGAGTTCTTTCAATGGGTCCATAGATATTTATTATGGTTATTTCTTCTTGTCTAATGGATCCTTTAATCATTATATAATGTCCTTCCTTGTGTCTTATGGTGCATTTTTCTTAAAGTGAATTTTATCAAAAGTTAATATTGCCACTCCTGCTCTTTTTTGGTTGCCATTTGCTTGATATATATCTTTCCTTTGATTTTTAGTCTATTTTTGTCTTTATCTCTAAGGTGTGTCTCCAGTAGACAACATATTGATGGGTTATGTTTTCTTATCCAGTCTGTAACTCTCTGTCTGTTGATTGATGCATTTAATCCATTGATATTCAGTGTAATCATTGACAAGTATGAATTGGTTGCTGTCATTTTGTTGTGTGCTTTTCATGGTGTTGCTGATTTCTTTGTTCCATATAATTTTCTGTACTGAGCTTATTTTGTTTATGAACCATGGTAACATTTCCTTCATCACTGTTGTTTTAGTATTTGCTAAATATTTGTTCTTTTCCTTTTTTTTATTGTGATGTGAAGGTTTATCGTTTTTCTTTGAGGTTACCCTGTGATTTATAATTTTCTCTCTGAGTTTAGAACAGTTCGTTCTATCATCTTGTAACTCTCTTGACTTCCTCACCTTTTAGAAGTTCTGTAACTACACTGTTTTTTCCCTCTTTTTGGTTTGTAGTTGTCCCCATTTGCCAATTGATGTTTCTGGTTCCATGTTTACAATCCTGTAACTTTATTTTACCTTGGATACTTCCATAAGTGTGTTGGTTTCTGGTTATGTCATCTTGTGTATTAATGGTCAGTTGTTGTTTGCTATTATTGGTTCTCTTTGCAAAGGACTCCTTTTAGTATCTCTTGTAAGGTTGGTCTGGTTTCAACAAATTCTCTTAATTTCTCCTTATCTGGAAATGTCCTAATTTTACCACCATATTTGAGGGACAATTTTGCTGGGTACGTAATTCTTGGTTGGAAATTTTTTTTTTTTTCTTTCAGTGTTTTATATATACCATCCTATTGCCTTCTTGCCTGCATGGTTTTGTGAGATATCAGAGCTTAGTCTTATTGGTTGCCGCTTGTAAGTAACTTTTGTTTTTCCCATGCTGCTTTCAGGATTCTTTCTTTGTATTTGGTTTTGGTGAGTTTGATTATGATTTGCCTTGGTGATTTTCTTTTGCTGTCTATCCTGTGAGCTATCTTGGACCTCCTAAATGGGTATATTCTCATCTTTCATCATATTAGGGAAATTCTCTTCCAACAAATCTCAGACAATTTTCTTGTGGTTTTCTTTTTCTCTTCCTGTTCTGTAATTCCGATTACACATGTTATTCCTTTTGATGGTATCCCACATGAATCTTAGGCTTTCTTCATTTTGTTTTGATCTTTTTTCTGATTAATCCCTTTCCAAAGAAGTATTCAGGTATTTGTCTTCAATCTCATTAATTCTGTCTTCCATTGATTTGATTCTACTCCTTTAACTTTTCAATGTGTTATCTATGTCTGAAAGTTCAGTATTAATCTTCCAGATTTCTCTCTGTAGATTCTGTATCATTTCTAATTTTTCATTTATTTTGTCATTTTGTTCTTGTATTGCCTTCTGAAATATTTCTAGGGTTTTGTCTGTTTTCCTTAATTTTTTCAGTGTTTTCTTTGATCTGTCCCTTAATCCTTTGAAGGTGCCTAATTATAATTCTTTTGAATTCCTTATCAGGGAGTTCCAGTGCTGCTTCTTCCTCAGGGATGTGTTCTGGGTCCACATGTCTCATTTTTTGCTGTTTTCATGCAATTTCTTCTACTAGTTGGAGGTTAGTCCACTTCTGTATCCTTCCTTTCAAATCTCAGATCTCCAGGATTATCTTCTGTGTTTGTGTTAATTGGTTCCTCTTTTCTTTGTTGAAGAGGGTCTGTATAGTGGGTCTGCCTATTCCCCCATCTTACCTGGTCAACCTTTATACATTTTTTCTATAAAAATAAACCCATACCTTTTTCCCTATGACTTCTTTTTTATTTGTTCTTCTGAAATTAACTATATGCATCTGTGATGTTTAGGAAGAAATTGAGCCTTTGTCTCAGTTCTTGAAGGTGGACTATACCTGAGGCTAATCAGTGGGGGCTGACCAGAACAAGAGGAATTACAAAGGGCTTCAATGTTCACTAGCCTTATGAGACATGATGTAATCTATCATGGTCACATGCAGAGGCCAAAATACTTGAACATGGAGGCTCAGGTAGGCTTCCTGGTTGGTAAGAGCATCTGCCCTCAGAAAGGTAATGCATCCCCTTGGGATATAAAGGCTTCATGCAGGGATTCCTGCCAGACCTTACTCTATGTGTCTCTTCGTTTGTATCCTTTCTGGTTTTAATAAATCTGTAAGTAGTAAGCATAGAATACTCTTCATGGGATTCTTTGAGTCATTCTAGCAAAGTCTGAACCCAAAGAGGCAGTGAGAGCCAACAGTGGCTGATGTCTGTTTATATGGAACTCTGCAGAATAGTATCCTTTTAGCCTGTGAACTCTGCTTTAGTTCCAAGTGGCTAGGGTCAGAGAAGAGCTACCTCACAGCTAATCTGAAAGGCTGTGTCTATCTAACTTGTGAACTTTGACCTAGCTATGGATGATTAGGGTTGGAGAGAGAGTGTTAATTAGGCAGCTGACAACAAGGATGGAGAAGTTGGAAAGTGAGGACTAGATCAAGTTCCATGTTCTGGGGATTAGGTTCATGCTGATGCTTGCTAAACAATTGACAATAAAGTTGAAATTTGCCTCTTTCTTAGCTGTTTCTTACTATTTCATGTAAAAGGTAAAAACCTTGCAGAAATATAATTATATTTATATTCATATCCTATATTCTATTATTGTCATATATTTTACACCTACATATTATAGGTTATAAATCCCATGACACAGTGTTATAATTTTTTCCAATCAGTTACCCTTTGAAGAAATTAAAAGAATGAGACAAAATGTGGTGTACAAATACAAAGGAATATTCTTCAGGAATAAACAGAAATGAAGGTTTGATACATACTGTGACAATGATGAATCCTGAAACAGTATGCTGAATGAAATGTGAGATTCAAATGTCAATATTGTATTATCCCACTTACATGAAATATCTAGAAAAGGCAAATTCATAGAAACCAACTTTAGTAATGGCTACTAGGGGGCAGATAGAAGGGGGGAATGGGAGGTATTGCTTAAGGGGTACTGTGTTTCTGTTAAGGGCATTGAAAAAAATTGGAATTGGATAATGGTGATGACTGCACAACATGGTTATATAGTTAATGTCATTGAATTTTACATGGAAAAGTGATTGAAATGATAAATGTCTTATTGGATACATTTCACTACAATAAAATGTTAAAAAAATAATCTTTACATGTAGCCAGAGAGCATGACAGAGCATAGCAGCAGCCAGGGAGCTAGGAAAGGAGAGGGCAGAGAGGTTTCAAACAGCTAAGTGAGACACACTTGTCTGTCAGTTTGTTGTACTATTGTGACTTGTGTGTTACTGTGAAGCTTGAGGCTGTGCCTCCGGTGTTTCAAGTGCTGGCAGGGTTGCACATGGTATACAGGTTTCAATGCAGTTTAAAGATTGAGACAGATGAGGAAGAAGGAAGAGGCAATCCATTTCCCAAAGAATTGGCCAGGGAAAACCTTCTGAATAGCAGAGAAACACTGTCTGATACATAACTGCGCAATTTTACGAATAGCCCAGAAACATTATCCAGTACAATGAAGGAGAACAAACCCCTTAAATCAGAAGGCTTTCAAAATACAACTAGGAAAGAGCTCCATCATCAAAGTAGGACCAACCTTACTGATATGGATAAAGTAAAGCTTCCAAGACCCCCATTGGCTGATGTGGCACAACTCAAATTAAGGAGAAACAGTTGCAAACATCCATTAATAAAGGGAACATGGAATGTACAAAGTATGAATCTAGGAAAACTGGAAGTTGTCAAAAATGAAGTGGAACACATAAAGATTGATATCCCAGGCATCAGTGAGCTGAAATGGATGGGTTTTGGACACTTTGAATTAGACAACCGTATGTCCTACTATGTGGGGAATGACAATTTGAAGAGGAATGGCATGGTGTTCATCATCACAAAGGAAATTTCAAGATGTGTCCTGAAGTACAATGCTGTCAGTGATAGGATAATATCCATACACCTACAGGGAAGACCAGTTAATATGAATATTATTCAAATTTATGCACCAATTACCAAAGCCAAAGATGAGGAAATTGAACATTTTTATCAGTTTCTGCAGTCTGAAATTGACCAAGCATGCAATCAAGATGTGTTAATTATCACTGGTGATTGGAGTGCAAAAGTTGGAAACAAAGAAGAATCACCGGTAGTTGGAAAATTTGGCCTTGGTGACAGAAATAATGCTGGAGATTGCATGACAGAATTTTGCAAGACAAATGACTTATTCATTGCAATTTAAAAAAAAAAAAAAAAAAACACAAACGGCAACTATACACATGGATTTTGCCAGATGGATCTCACAGGAATCAGACTGACTACATCTGTGGCAAAAGGCGGTGGAAAAGCTCAATCTCTTTAGACAACACCAGGCCAGGTGCTGATTGTGGAACAGACCATCAATTGCTCATATGCAAGTTCAACTTGAAGTTGAAGACAATTAAAACAAGTCCACAAGAGTCAAAATATGACCTGCAATATATCCCTCCTGAATTTAGAGACCATCTAAAGAATAGATTTGATGCATTGAATACCAATGACTGAAAACCAGAAGAAATGTGGGATGAGATCAAGAACATCATCCATGAAGAAACCAAGAGATCATTAAAAAGACAAGAGAAGAAGAAAAGACCAAAATGAATATCAGAAGAGACTGTGAAACTTGCCCTTGAGTGGAGAGTAGCTGAAGTAAATGGAAAAAATGACAAGATAAAAGAGCTGAACAGAAGATTTCAAAGAGCAACTTGAGCAGACAAATCCAGTTACTATAATGAAATGTGCAAAGACCTGGAGTTATAAAAACTAAAGGGAAGAATATGCTCAGCATTTCTCAAGCTGAAAGAACTGAGGAAAAAATTTAAACATCAAGTTGCAATATTGAAAGATTCTATCGGCAAAATATTGGATATCATTGCTGATGTCAGATGGATCTTGGCTCAAAGCAAAGAATGCCACAAAAATGTTTACTTGTGTTTTACTGACTATGTAAAAGCATTTAGTTGTGTGGATCATAAAAAACCTGTGGATAACATTGAGAAGAATGGGAATTCCAGAAGACTTAATTGTACTCATGAGGAACCTGTACATAGAAAAGGAGGCTGTCATTTGAACAGAACAAGGGGACACTGCATGGTTTAAAATCAAGAAGGGAGTAGATCAGGGTTGTATCCTTTCCACATACTTATTCAATTTATATGCTGAACAAATAATCTAAGAAACTGGACTATATGAAGAAGAATGTGGCATC
>NW_006921740.1:2817519-2833383 GCF_000298275.1 Orycteropus afer afer
AGGGGCCATTCCCTGCAGAAGGATGTCATGCTTGGTAAGGTGGAGTATCAATGAAGGAGGGGAAGGCCCTCAATGAGATGGATTGACACAGTGGTTGCTACTATGGGCTCAAATATATCAGGGATCACGGAGCTGGTGCAGGACCAGGCGGTGTTTTGTTCTGCTATACATGGGGTCACTATGAATCAGAGACAACCTAATGGCACTGAACAGCAACAACAATAACATATAGTTTATAGTTCCATTACTATTATTATTTCTTGTAGACTCAAATTTCCTACGGTGTCATTTCCTTTTAACTTGAAATTTTCTTTTAGCCAGACTTGCGCTGCAGGTCCACCACTTATATATCAGTTTGTTGTATGTGATGATTTGACTTGCATGTTGCTGTGATGCTAGCAGCTATGCCACCAATATTTCAAATACCAGCAGAGTCACTCATGATGGACAGATTTCAGTAAAGCTTCCAAATTAAGACTAGGAAGAAATACTTGGCAATTATTTTAGTTCTCTAGTGTTGCTCTAACAGAAAATACCACAAGTGGCTGAACAAACAGACATTTATTCTCTTACAGTTTATGAGGTTAGAAGTTTGAGTTCAACATGCTCTATGGGCTGGATGAAAACCTCTTGACTTTGGGATTCAGTTTTGTCTCTTGTTCCTGGTCTACTGAAGCTGGAGACTTCTCTTAACTCAGGCAGCTTCTAGTTGCTGAGATTGACAAACCCAAGGTTGACAAGTACAATGACACAGTTCCGAGATTATCAAACAACATGCCAGGCCACTAGTTGAAGTCCAGAGATAGTCCCAAGATTGGCAGGAAACACAGCAGGCTGCTGAATGATGACATGGCTATGTGCAGGGTCCAAGTGTGCCAAAAAGCTCAGAGACCTTTCTCAATGCTTCTTCTTATATACTGGAAGCACACCATATCCCTAAGGCAGCTACTCAGCTGCTGCAGTAGATGCTACCATGGAGTTAATTACTAGTCTCATCATGGGGAATAACTATTTCCAGCTGACCAGTCACTCAAAACCAGGCCAGCCAAGTTGACACACAACTTAACTACCACAGCAACCTACTTCTAAAAATATTGGCCCATGAAAAACTTGTGAATAGAAGCAGAACATTATCTAATACAGAGCCAAAAGATGAGCCCCTCAAGTTAGAAGGCACTCAAAATACTACTGGGGAAAATGCTTCCTCAAACTAGAGTTGACCTTAATGACGTGGATGGAATAAAGCTTTCAGGACCTCCATTTGCCGATGTGGGACTACTCAAACCGAGCAGAAACAGCTTCAGATGTCTATTAATAGGGAGAATATGGAATATATAAAGTATGAATCTAGGAAAATTGAAAGTTCTCAAAAATGAAATGAAACACCAAAAGATCAATATCCGAGGCTTTAGTAAACTGAAATGGACTGATACTGGTCATTTGGAATTGAATATCATGTGGTCCATTAAGCTGAGAATGACACACTGAAGAGGAATGGCTTCATATTTGTTGTCAAAAAGAACATTTCAAGATCTACCGCAAAATACAATGTTGTCCGTGATAGGATGATATCTGTACTCCTACAAGGAAGATCAGTTAACACAACTATTCAAATTTGCACAATAACCACTAATGCCAAAGATAAAGAAACTGAAGATTTTTACCCACTTATGCAGTCTTAAATTTATCAAATATGCAGTCAAGATACATTGATAAATACTGGTGATTGAAATGCAAACATTGGAAACAAAGACAAAGCATTGGTAGTTGGAAACTATGGTCATGATGAAAGAAATGATGCCAGAGATCTAATGATAGAATTTTGTAAGACCAACAACTTATTCATTGCAAATATTTTTTTCAACAACATAACTGGTGACTCTAAATGTGGACTTCACTTTTGGAATACACAGGAATCAAATCACCTACATCTGTGGGACGAGATGATGGAGAAGTTCAAAATCATCAGTCAGAACAAGGCCAGAGGCCAGCTGTGGAACAGACCATCAATTACTTATATGCTAGTTCATGTTGAACCTGAAGAAAACTAAGACAAGCACATGAGAGCCAAAGTATGACCTTGAATATATCTCACCTGAATTTAGAGACCATCTCAAGAATATATTTGATGACAAATCAAACAAAACCCATTGCCACCAAGTCGATTCCAACTCATAGTGACCCCCATAGGGTTTCCAAAGCTGTAAATCTTTATGGAAGCAGAATGTCTTGTCTTCCACAGAGTGGCTGGTAGGTTTGCATTGCTGGCCTTTTGGTTAGCAGCCCAATGCCTTAACCACAGCACCACCAGAGCACCTATATTTAATACATTGAACAGTAATGACAGAAGACTACATGAGTTGTTGGATGACATCAAAGACATAATACATGAAGAAAGCAAAAGGTCAATAAAAATACAGGAAAGAAAAGAGAGGAAAAAAAAAAAGACCAAAATGGATGCCAGAAGAGACTATGAAACTTGTCCTTCAGCACAGAGTAGCTAAAGCAGTTGGAAGAAATAATGATGCAAAAGAGCTAAACAGATGTTTTCAAAGGGCAGCTTGATGTTGTTGTGTTTGTCACCGAGTCAGACCCAACTTATAACCACCCCTCCTTGGATTTCTGAGGCAGTAACCTTCCTTCCAAGGAGTGGCTGGTAGGTTTGAACCACAGCCTTCTGGTTAGCAGTCAAATAGGATAGTAAGATATTATAGTGAAATGTGCAAAGATCTAGAGTTAGAAAACCAGAAGGGGAGATCATACTTGACATTTCTCAAGCTGAAAGAATGGAAGGAAAAAAATAAATAAATAAAGCCTTGAGTTACAATATTGAAGGATTCTATGGGTAAGATGTTGAAAGATGCAGGGAAGTTGGAAGGAATACACATTGCATCTATCACAAAAATAATTGGTTGATGATCAACAAAAGTAGCATATGATCAAGATCTGATGGTACTGAAGTAAGGAGTCTAAGCTGCACTGAAGTCACTGAAGAAAAACAAGGCTCCAGGAATTGATGGAATATCAACTGAGATGCTTCAACAAATGGATGCAACACTGGAAATACTTTCTTGTCTATGACAAGATATTTGGAAGATAATTACATGGTCAACTGATTGGAAGAGATCCATATTTGTACCCATTCCAAAGAAAGGTGATCCCACAAAACGCAGAAACTATCAAACAGTACCATTAGTATCTTACACAAGTAAAATTTCGCCAAAGATAATTGATTAATGATTGCAGAAAACTGTCAGAAATTCAAGCTGGATTCAGAAGAGAACATGAAATGAGGGATATCATTGCTGATGTCAGATAGATCTTGGCTGAAAACAAAGATGTTTACCTGTGTTTTATTGACTATGCAAAGTTATTCACCTGTGTGGGTCACAACAAATTTTGAGTAACAGTGCAATGAATGGGAATTCTGGAACAGTTAGCTGTGCTTGTGTAGACCTGTACATAGACCGAGAAGCTGTCATTCGAGCAGAAGGTGATACTGCTGGTTTAAAATCAAGAAAGGTGTGTGTCAAGGTTAGAACCATTAATCATGCTTATTCGATCAGTATGCTGAGCAAATAACCTGAGAAATGGAACTATATGACGAACATTGCATTAAGATTGGAGGGAGACTCATTTACCACCAGCATATGCAGATGACACAACCTTGCTTGCTGAAAGGGAAGAGGATTTGGAGCACTTACTGATGAAGATCAAAGACTACATCCTTCATTATGAATTATACCTCCATCATAAAGAAAACAAAAATCCTCACAATTGGACCAATAAGCAACATCATGACAAATGGAGAAAAGACTGAAGTTGTCAAGGCATTCATTTTACTTGGATCCACAATCAGTGCCCATGGAAGCAACAGTTAAGATAACAAACAATGTATTGCATTGGGCAAATCAGCCACAAAAGACCCTTTTTAAAGTGTTAAAAAGCAAAGGTGTCACTTTGAGGACTAAGTTGTGCCTGACCCAAGCCATAGTATTTTCAATCACCTCATATATTCGTGAAAGCTGGACAATGAATAGGGAGCCCTGGTGGCTTAGTGTCTAAGGCATTTGACTGCTAACCAGAAGGCTGGGGGTTCAACCCACCAGCCACTCCTCTGAAGGAAGATTGGGCAATCTACTTCCATAGTGATACTGCCTCAGAAACTCAAGGAGGGGTTGCTATGAGTCGGATCCAACTCGATGGCAGTGAGTTTGGTTTCTGGTTTTTCAGTTGGACAGTGAATAAGGAAGACTGAAAAAGAATTGCTGCCTTTCAATTATGGGATTGGTGAAAAACATTGTGTGTACTGTGAACTACAAGAAGAATGAACAAATCTGTCTTAGAGGAAGCACAGCCAGAATGCTCTTTGGAAGCATGAATGGTGAGACTTGCTCTCACATACTTTGAACATGTTATCTGGAGGGACCAGTCCCTGGAGAATGACATCATGCTTGGTAAAGTACAGTGTAATGCTTGGTAAAGTACAGTGTAAGCTAAAAAGTGGGAGCTCTGGTAGCATAGTGGCTAAGGCACTTGACTGCTAACCAGAAGGCTGGTGGTTCAAACCCACCAGCCACTCCTCAGAAGGAAGGTTGGGCAATCCTACTTCCGTAGTGATACTGCCTCGGAAACCAAGGAGGGGTCGCTATGAGTCAGGGCTGACTCGACAGCACATAACAACAACAACAACTAAGCTAAAAAGTAATAGACACCAAAGAAGATGGATGGACACAGTGGCTGCAACAATAGGCTCAAGCACAACAATGATTGTGAGGACGGCCATGACTGGGCAGTGTTTCATTCTGTTGTACGTGGTGGGGTTGCTATGAGTTGGAACCACCTCAATGGCACATAACAACAGCAACAACAGTGCAGATATACTGGCAATAACAAAAACAAATAAAAACAAACAAACAAGAATCAAAGAAACAAACAAACAAACAGAAAAAAAAAAAAAAAAAATCCCAATCCTGCATATAAAATAGGAGCTCTGGTGGTGTAGTGGTTAAGGTATGTGGCTGCTAACAAAAAGGTTGGTAGTTTGAGCCCACCAGCCACTCTTTGGAAGAAAGATGAGGTAATCTGCTTCCATAAAGATTTACAGCTTTGGAAACCCAGTGGGGTTGCTACGGGTTGGAATCGACTCAATGGCAGTGAGTTTGAGTTTTGGTATATAAAATGTTTCATGCATAAAAGCAAATTGCAAACATATAATAATACTCTATCTTTAGAATAGGAGTTCTGATGGCATAGTGCCTAAGGCATTTGACTGCTAACCAGAAGGGCAGTTTGCAAACCGTTCTTCTATTTTATAGATATCAATCCTATGAGTTAAAAGGAATATTATTATAAAATGTAACCACTATACAAATTATCTCCTCCTTTTTTATTATTTTTCTGCTGTATTTCCTAGGTACCTCATGACCTATGTTCTCCATAAACATTTTGGTTCACCAGGACTCTCTCCTCACTCTTTGTGTATTTTTTTCTCTGCCTACTGCTATTGGGTAATCTCACTCACCTTCATAATTTTAACTATCTTCTATACACTTGTAAGTCCCAAATATGTATCTTAATCCATGACATCTATCTAGATTTTAATTCACTTATCTAATTTCCTATTACAATCTGCACTTGTATTGCATAGGTACCTCAAAGAGAATATTCAAAATCCCACACTGTATCTTCCTACCCCTAAGACCTGATCATTTTTATATATATTGTTACTGGAAATAATATCACCTTTCTAGTCATTTAAGCTAGAAACATAGACATTTTCTCTTAACTTTCATGTTCCATTACACATCTGCCATCTCTAGACCTTATTTATTTTATTTATTTCTTAAGTCTCACCTCTTCTGTCCATCCTGTCTTTGCTCAAGTTCAGTATCTTATCCCTACTCATCAGGACTATTGTAACAGATTCTTAATTAGTTTCCTAATTTCTGACCTGCCATTGACTTGGATGAGGGTTATAGGCTTAAAAGGGTACACAGTAAACTTGGACTAATATTTAAGTTAAAGAGGAACCATGGGGTTAGTAAGTAACTCTCTGGAAGCATAGAATCTAAAAACTCAGAATGTCAGCTATTGAGCAAGTGACACTTGTTAACATCACCAGGTGGGGAGTTCCATCATATAAAAAATCGTAACCCATTCAATAGTTTGCAGGTGTTGGGGTCACAGAAAAGGGAATCAATGCACACACTCATCCCATTCAAGAAGGCAGGCTGATATACCTGGTCCTATTCTTTTGTGAGTCACAGGAAAAAGTGGCAGGCTGTTCTTGGACTGCCCCCTTCCTCATCAATATCAACTAAAGTTAATATGTCCCTCTTTCTCTAGAGATAGCAGACAGGTTAAGTATTAAGAGCTTGGAGTAGATGTTGGGTATGCAGACCAGAACCTCCCATAAACTCTGTTTTTCCAGAGGACAGAGACAAAATGAAAAGCTGTGAAAACAGAGGTGAGATCTACACCAGCAGAGGGGAAATAGGGGTTCAATGGAGAAGCCCAAAGAGGGATTTCCTGCCTAACTCCAACACTCAGGCCAATAGCTAGTAGGAAAGTAGCAAATGCACCCCAGGATTGTATGAGTCCTCAAAAGTTATTAAGTGTGAGAGGAATGGTTTTGGCTAAGATTATTCACCCAAGAATTCGCAGTATCTGTAGGTAGATGAAGTACTTCTGTTTTATACAAGCAATTTGATCATTTATGTTAATTAAACTTCTTAATATAATCTGGATAAGTGCTTGTCCTGTGTTTCAAATATTCCCAAGAATATAGTGGTGTGGGAGAGATGCTAAGTAACAATGTCCCAGGAACCAGTTATCTAGACAACTCACATAACAAATGAGGTGATTCCTTCACACTTCCACTGTATTCATCCATCCAAAATGCAAATCTGACAAAACACTCACTTCCCTGTCTAAAAACACTTCAGAGACTCCTCATTACCCACCTTAACTCTAACATTCTTGGTCTACTATAAAAATCCCCTTTCCCACCCACACACATGACCCTTCTCCTACCTGTCTCTCCTACCTGACTCAGAGTTGTATAGTCAGCCCTAGCTGCTTTCCTTGACTGTGGCTGCCCTTGACTGTGAGCTTTTTAGCCTAGAAATATCTCCAGTCTATCCTATGTCATCATCACTTAGTACAATGCATGGCTCATGGTAAGTGCTCCAAACAGGTTTGTTGAACAATCAGCTTAATCAAGGATCAGCAAACTTTTTCTGTGAAAGGCCAAAGAGTAAGTATTTCTAGTATTGTGGGACATTTGGTCTCTGTTGCAACCACTTAAGTCTGCGGTTGTAGCATGAAATACTCATGTTGTTCTTTTGTGCCATCAAATTGACTCCAGCTCATAACAACCTTATAGGAGAGAGTAGAAGAGCACCATAGGGTTTACTAGGCTGTAATCTTTACAAGAAGGGGCTGTGGTGCCACAGTGCTAACCAAAATGTTGGCAGTTCCAATCTACCAGCCACTTCATGGGAGAAATATGTGGCAGTCTACTGTCATAAAGATTTACAGCCTTGGAAATCCTATGAGGCAATACTACTGTTTCTACAGGTCGCTATGAATAGGAATTAACTCAATGGTGATGGAGATTTGTTTGAATCTTTATGGGAGCAGATGGCCAAGTCTTTTCTTCCATAGAGAGGGTGGCAATTTTGAGGCAATGACCTTTCAGGTAGCAGGTCAGCTCTTAATGTGCCACCAGGGCTCCTTTAAAGCACTCATAGAAAATATAAAACCCAATGGATGTGACTATGTTCCAATAAATGGAGTTCTGGTGGTGCTGTGGTCAAAGTGTGGGGCTGCTAACCAGAAAGTCAACAGTTTGAATCCATCAGCCACCCCACAGGAGAAAGATGAGGCAGTATGCTTCCAAAAAAGATTTATGGCCTTGGAAACCCTATGGATCAGTTTTACTCTGTCCTATAGGGTTGCCATGAGTTAGAATCAACTCAGTGGCCATGGGTTTTGTTTTTGGTATGTTCCAATAAAAACAGGAAGCAGGCTAGATTTGGGCTGAAGGGCATAGTTTGCTCACTCCTGAATTAAATGAACAAATAAATACTTAAATTTCCTTGGAATCACTGGTTCCAAACCTAAACCCTCTTTTTCAGTAAGGCAGCCTTCCTAGGTCTCAGCACACAAGTTCTTCATACGTGCCTAAAGCAAGGCCCAGGCAAGAGGTGAGAATAGAATGAGATCTGCTCATTTTCTCATTCAACAGCTTTAATTGAATCATTTATATACACTGCCACTTGAAAGGAAAAAAGTGGTGGCTCTTTTAAGTTATTAAAACCAAAATTATCCTGCAGAGTAAAAATAAGAAAAAAACTTCCTGATGTTGAGTGCTGTCATACCTTGAGACAGATACCTCAGGATTTCCCAATAGCACATGTTCACATAGAAAATGAACACAAAAGACAATGGAATAAAAAAATAAGTTCAAGTATGGTTCAAGCATGTCTACTATAGCCATGGTGAAATGACTGTGAATAACTGAGATCTCCAAGTTAGTATGGGCATAGACCCACATTTGATTTGGAGACTTAAGTTTTGTACAAAAGACAAGTTAACCAATGAGGAGCAACTTGAATGTATATCTTACTTCCAAGGGAAAGATCCCAAGCTCTTGTTTTCTTACTTCTCCCCTCGTCTAATTATTCTGTGCCAGCTAGTTTCTGGTTAGAAGCCTTCTAGTCAAACTCTAAACTTCATGGAGCTGGACCCTGTGCAAATCAAAACAAAATGGTAAAAGTGAAGTGTGAAGAAGGAAGTGAATGAAAATGAGAAGTCTGTCAAGATTTCCTCATTTTACAAAGATCAGATCTCTTACACTGGGGCATTTGAGGCAGGATTAAATCCCAGCTTGCAAGGACCAAGGGTGTTTCTTCATGTCTGCTCCTTATTCTGTTTCCCTTTCACAAATCATTCTCCCATTCCTTTTTGTTTAAAGAAAGAAATTAAGTGAAGATGCTAATGAAATCTTTGACCTTTCTTTCCTCTCCCAATTAGCTTTCAATTCAACCAGAGCAGAGTTGGTGGAATGAGGGAAAGACATGTTAACTTCCTCAGCACTTTCTGGTTTTCAGGAAACTTCCTGAATTATTTATGATGGCTGCAATCCTGGTGGCAGGAATATTTCACATGCTGAAAAGATGTTCTCCTACCACAGTGCTTCTTGAACTTTAATGAGCATGCGAATCACCTGAGGACCTTTGGACTCAGTAAGTCTGGGCTGGCACAGGGTGTCTGCATTTCTAACAAGCTGCTAGGTGATGCTGATACTGCTGGTCCATGGATCACGCTATGGGTAGTGAGGTTATGTCATCATTGTCATTGCATTACACAGCTTTTTCTAAGCATTTGCCTGCACCATACCCTGACCTAGATGCTGAGTTAACATTCATTTTCAATCCAGAAACACTCTTCCAGGTCCTGGGGATACAAAGATGAATATGATTTTATTTCTGTCCGCAATGAGCTTCCAGACTAAAGACATCACACAGTACTATGATTATAATGTGAAAAAAGTCCCTGTAATAAATAAGGGCATAGGATATATTGCCAAATTGTTGTTGTTGTTGTTATGTGTCGTCGAGTCAGCCCTGACTCATGGTGATCCCTCCTTGGGTTTCTGAGGTGGTATCACTACGGAAGTAGATTGCCCAATGTTCCTTCCTAGGAGTGGCTGGTGGGTTTGAACCTCTAGCCTTCTGGTTAGCAGTCAAGTGCCTTAGGCAATAAACTTAAAATTAGTTCTTATAGCACTTGCTTATACTCTTCAGACAAGGGAGAGGTATCAAGTCTTTTAGTCTTTTAGATAAATTTGAAGGGAAAGAATGTAAGGCACCAAAAACTTTCTTACCCTCAAAAACTTCTTTTCTGTGGTTTCTAGGAAAGGTTGTTTGCTATTGTACACTGAGTCTGAATTTGGTCACATTCTGGGTCTTCTCAGTTTCAATGGAATTCCCTGTTCTTCATATGCATGTGATTTGGCTTTGAGCAATATTTCACTCTGGTATGTGTATGGAATGGTAAGGAGGTACAATTTGCTACACAAAACATAGATTTTGGACAGCTCTTAGATTCCATTTGTTGCCACCAGTATCTCTCAGCATTCAATCATGGGTTTACGCTAACTCCCAGATGCTTTGGCGTTTATATCCTTTTGATTAGATATTGGATTTGTATTTCAGCAATTCTTTCACTTATATTAATAGTGTTCATCATGCAACACAAAATTGGAAACACTTTAATCACTCATATACATTACAATTTATCCTGAAATCAATTTGAACTGTGTTAAACTAAGTACTGTAATCATTAGTAAAATACAAATATCAGAGAAGAGTGTTCTTCGCAGCATTATTTATAATAATCTCAAACTGAAACTAACCCAAATGTCCCTCAAGAACAGAATGACTTCAACCAAGATATATTTATACTTTATACTATTCAGCAATAAAAGTAAATAAGCTACAGCCACATGCAAAAACTTAGATAAGTCTCAAATAATACTGAGCTAAAGAAGTGAGACATCAAAAGTTACATACTATATATATAAAAATTAAAACCATGCAAAACTAATCTATGATATTAGAACTCAGAGTAGTGGCAACTAGGGAAGAGAAAGGAGATAAAGATTAGAAGGAGAAATGAGGGAAGCCTTCGGGAAGTGTATTCTACTTCTTAATCTCTAAATTCACTGCTGTTGAGTCGATTCGATGCATAATGACCCCTCCTTGAGTTTCTGAGGCAGTATCTCTACGGAAGTAGATTGATTGCCCAATCTTCCTTCCGAAGAGTGGTTGGTAGGTTTGAACCTCCAGCCTTCCGGTTAGCAGTCAAATGCCTTAGGCACTGTGCAACCAGAGCTCCTGCCAGGTTCTAGGGTCTGGGTATAAGCCCCTCTACCTTGGGGTCCAGGTCTGCCTCCTGGTCCCGGCCCACTAGAGCTAGAGGCATTTCTCCACTCAGACAGCTGTTGGCTGCTGAGGCTGAGAAGCCCAAAGTTGACAAGTAAAAAGGCACAGTTCCAATATTACCAAACCACATGGGAGGCCATTAATTTAAGTACATTGTAAGTCCCAAGGTTGGCAGAGCATGGCAGGCTGCTGAACAATGATACGGCTACATGCAGGGTCCAAGCATGCCATAGGCTAGAGACCATTCCCCAAGGGTTCTGTTTATATATAGGAAGCAGACCACATTTCCTAAGGCAGCTACTCAGCTGCTCACAGTAGATTCCACCATGGAGTTGATTACCAGTCTATCATGGGGAATACTATATCCAGCTGCCCAGACATTCAACCAGGCCTGGCCAAATTGACACACAAACTGAACTACCACACCTGTTTTGTTGTTGTTGTTATGTGCCGTTAAGTCGGGCCTGACTCATAGCAACCGCTCCTTGGGTTTCCAAGGCTGTATCACTACAGAAATAGATTGCCCCATCTTCCTTCCGAGGAGTGGCTGGTGGATTTGAACCACCAACCTTCTGGTTAGCAGTCAAATGCCTTAGGCACTATGCCACCAGAGCTCCCCCACACCTGTGTTGTTGTTGTTGTTGTTGTTATTTGCCGTCGAGTCAGTCCCGACTCATAGTGACCCCTCCTTGGGTTTCTGAGGCAGTATTACTTTGGAAGTAGGATTGCCCAACCTTCCTACAGAGGAGTGGCTGGTGGGTTTGAACCACCAGCTTTCTGGTTAGCAGTCAAGTGCCTTAGACACTATGCTACCAGAGCTCCTCCACACCTGTGTAGTAGTTATTTATTAAGTATCTACCAGTAGTTGTCAAGTCAACTCAGATTCATGTCAGCCTCATGTGTACAGAGTAGAACTGCTTTTTATGAGTTTCAAGTCTGTAACCTTTCTGAAGATCATAAGGCCTGTCTTTTGAGGTGTCTCTGGATAGGATCAAACTGCCAACACTTCTGCTATGAAAATAAATAAGCTACAGCTACAGCTGTTTGCCACAACTAGAAGCCAACTCATCAGCAATTAAAAACTATGTGTTTAATAAGAGGATGAGGGTTCTTTGATGAGCAAGACATCCATGGCCCTCTGTAGTATGTCAAGATGAGTTGGTCACTAAAAATTAATGTTGGATGTTGTTGTTGTTGTTAGGTGCCATTGAGTTGGCTCCAACTTATAATGACCTTATGTACAACAGAATGAAACATTGTCCAGTTGTGGGCCATCCTCACCATCTTTGCTATGCTTGAGCCCATTGTCAATCAGTCAATCTCATTGTGTCAACCAATCTCATTCAGAGTCGTTATCTTTTTCACTGCCTCTCTACTTTATAAAAACATGATATTCTCCTCTAGGAACTGGTCTTTCTGACAACATGACCAATGTATGTGACATGGAGTCTGGCCATTCTTGCTCCTAAGAAGCATTAACAGCTATACATCTTCCAGGAGAGATTTGTTCTTTTTCCAGCAGTCTATGGTATTTTCATATTCTTTGCCAACACCACAATTCAAATGCATCAATTCTTCTTCAGTCTTCCTTTTCATTGTCCAGCTTTGACATGCATATGAAGCTATTGCAAATACTATGACTTGGATCATGCAGACCTTAGTCTTCAAAGGGACATCTTTGCTTTTTAAAACTTTAAACAGCTGTTTTGCAGTAGATTTGCCCTGTACAATGCATCATCTGATTTCCTGACTGCTGCTTCCAAAAGGCATTGGTGTGGATCCAAGTAAAATGAAATCTCTGACATCTTCAGCTTTTTTTCATTGATCATGATATTGCTTATTGGTTCAGATATGAAGATTTTTGTTTTCTTTATGTTCAGGTGTAATCCATGCTGAAGGCTATAGTCTTTAAACGTCATCAGTAAGTGCTTTAAGTCATCTTCATTTTCAGCAAGGAAGGATATGTCATCTGCATATCATAAGTTGTTAATTAGTCTTCCTCTGATCCTGATGCTGCATTCTTTTTCATATAGTACAGCCTTTCAGATTATTAGCTCAGCATATGGTTTGAACAAGTATGGTGAAAGGATACAACCCTGGATAGTATTTGTTGTTGTTGTTGTTATATGCCGTGGAGTCAGACCTGACTCATAGCGACCCCTCCTTGGATTTCCAAGGCAGTATCATTACGGAAGTAGATTGCCCAACCTTCCTTGTGAGGAGTGGCTGGTGAGCTTGAACCACCAGCCTTCTGGTTAACAGTCAAGTGCCTTAGGCACTACGCTATCAGAGCACCATGGAAAACAAATGTACATAATTCAAACTAACCTTTCCATGAGGTTCACTTAGTCCACAGTAACAAACAGCAATGATGTAGAGAATTTTTTAAATTACTGGCTTATTAGATTTACCTAGCAAGGAAAATTCTGTATTATTTATTTTATGTACATTTCACATACATAAAGCACCAGTTTAAATAAGATTATCAAACACCTCAAGCATCTTCTTGATCAGCCTGAAAGTTCATTTTTTACCACTTCCCATGTCATATCCACAAAACCAAAGAGAGGAAATCAGAACAGTGAGAGACATTCAGAGAGACATTCAGTGCCTTCTCCATCAGTCTTCAGTCTCTCAAGTAAAACACAGATGAACTGACAAAATTTAAAAGGTTTTACTGCATTCTCTAGAACTTGCCATTCCAATAGAACAGTTTCTGCCTACTACAGAATTAACAGACAGGGATGAAGACCAAAGCCAGGGCTCAGTACCCTGCCAGGTAAGACCAGCTTAGCTCTGCTGCTCAAGGCCACACTCTACATTTCTACTAAGCAACTCTCACAAACCCTCACCATTGGTAAAGTGAAGAGGTCCAAGTGTGTATATGACTCAGGGAACCAATCCAACATCTCTGTATAGATGCCGTTTATGTTGTTGAAAAAAGATATTTGCAATGGATAAGTCATTGGTCTTGCAGAATTCTAACGTGGTGTCTGGCATTATTTCTTTTATGAAGGCCCTATTTTCCAACTACAGATGCTTCTTGGCTTTCAACTTTCACATTACAGTCACCAGTAATTACCTTGATACTTTTTGGTCAATTTCAGACTGCAGAAGTTGGTAAAATCTTCAATTTCCTCCATCTTTGGCTTTGGTGGTTGGTGTGTAGATTTGAATAATAGTATTTACTGGTCTTTCTTATAGGTGTATGGATGTTGTCCTATCACTGACAGCATTGTACTTCAGAATAGATCTCAATACATTCTCTGTGATGATGAATGCCATGCAATTTCTCTTCAATTTGTCATTCCAGGCATAGTAGATCATATGAGTGTGTGATTAAAAATGGCCAAAACCAGTCCATTTCAGCTCATTAATGCCTTATGTATTTCATTTCAGTTTTGACAACTTTCAATTTTCCTAGATTCATACTTCAGACACTCCATGTTCAGATTATTAATGGATGTTTGCAGCTGTTTCTTCTCATGTTGAGTCATGCCACATCAGCAAATAAAGGTCCCAAAAGCATTACTCTATCCACATCATTAAGGTCAGCTCTGCTCTGAGGAAGTAACTCTTCCCCAATTGTAGTTTGAGTGACTTCCTACCTGAGGGGCTCATTTTCCGGCACTATATTGGGAAATGTTTCACGGCTATTTACAAAGTTTCCAAGTAATATATCAGACAGTGTTTCACTGCTATTCATAAAGTTTCCATTGGCCAATTCTTTGAGAAGTGGATGACCTCTTCCTTCATCCAAATCTGTCTTAGCAACCACCACAGCACAACAAATTGACAGAAAAGTTTGTCTCCCATAGTTGTTCCAAACCACTCTGTTCACTTCCTGGTCTTCTTCAGTCACTCCAAACCTGCCATGCTGCACTGCTTCCTTCCTGGGCTCTAAGGAGGGAGAGATAATTTCCCGCTGGGGGATAAAGGAGATTTCATAGGAAGGGATGGTAACCTCGGTCCAGAGGGCTGGTAAAATTTAGCTAGTTGGATATGGGAAAAGAATTACAAATAGAGAAATGATACCAATAGAATGAGTATAAGATGGATGGGGAGATGTCAAGTGGTTTAGAATGCAAAGGAATGTGATAGGGAATCATAGGAGATGAAGCTGGAAAGGTGCTTGGGAAAGAATTCTGGAAGTTTCTGAGTGTCAGGCTAAAAAGTTCAAGGTTCATTCTGCAGAGTTTGGGGTTTTAATAAAGGAGATTGAAATTTAAGAAGATAAAATGACCACAATATGGCCTTTAAATCAAAATGAAATGATCATATAGGAAAATGAGGTAGGGGACCGTGACTACAATCTAGATCTGAGGTGTTAAATGCCTGAATCTGTGTGCTTTCAGTGACTAATTTTCACTGAACGCACACGATTCAAGCATTTCAAGAGTTGCTGCATTGAATTGTTGCATTGGTGAAGAATACTGAAAACACCATGGACTGCCAGAGAATGAACAAATCTGTCTTGGAAGAAGGATAGCTATAATGCTCCTTGGAGGCAAGAATAGTCAGATTTTGTGTCACATACATTGGTCATGTTGTCAGAAGGGACCAGTCCCTGGAAAATTATATCATGCTTGATATAGTGGAAGATCAGTGAAAAAGGGAAAGACCTTCAATAAGATGGAGTGACACAGTGGCTGCAACGATGGGCCCAAGTATAGCAAAGATTGTGAGAATGCATGACCAGGCAGTATTTTGTACGGTTGTGCATGAGGTTGCTGTGAGTTGGAGCTGACTCAGTGGTACTTAACAACAACAACATGTGCTTTCAGTAGACAGAAAAAGTGGGACTAAGGATATTTCAAACAAGCAAACAGGTCAAGTAGGCCTAATTTTTTAAAATGTATTTTATTGAAATATAATTTATGTACAGTGAAATGCACAAAACTAAAGTGACATG
>NW_006921740.1:2839192-2842923 GCF_000298275.1 Orycteropus afer afer
TTGTATTTAGATCTCTGTTAACTGTTTGTGAAGAGCAGCCAAGGGTGGTTCAGGCTCTTCTTGGTGGTTTTTTATCGTTGGCCCATTGGTGGAGAAGTAGGAAGTGGTTCTCACTCAGTAAGTGAAGTCGCAGGAGTTGTGGGTGTAGTTGTGTCTTATGAGGACTGGTGTTGTCTCCCACTCAGTTAGACACAAATTACAATTGAGTAACCATCAAAAAAGTAAAACCCATGGACAAAAAACACCCCATGTAATCACACAGGAACAGTAACCAAAAATAGAGAAAAGGGAAAAAAAAAAAGGAGAAAAACCAAGCAAACCTGCAATATCTGGGGATAAGGCACTAAGAAGAAAAGAAATAAAAAACAAGTAGGGAAGGATAATAATAAATGAAGAAAAAACAGGAAGAATGTCTTCTCACTTGCATGGTTTCTGCCGAGAAATCTGAGCTTAGTTTTATTGGTTGCCCCTTGTAGGTAACTTTTTATTTACCTGTACTGCTTTCAGGATTCTTTCTTTGTCTGTGGTTTTGATGAGTTTGATGATGATATGTCTTGGTGATTTTCTTTTGGGATGTATACTGTTTAGGGTTCGTTGGACTTCTTGCATGGATATATTCTCATCTTTCATCATACCAGGAAAATTCTCTTCCAACAAATCTTCAACTATTTTTTTCTGTGGTTTTATTTGTCTTTTCCTGTTCTGGAATTTCAATTGCACATAGGTTATTCCTTTTGATTGTATCCCACATGAACCTTAAGCTTTCTTCATTTTGTTTTGATCTTTTTTCTGATTAATCATTTTCTAAAGATGTATTGAGATATTTGCCTTCAAGCTCACTAATTTTGTCTTCCTTTGATTCAATTCTACCCCTTTGCCCATTCAATGTCTTATCTATTTCTGAAAATTTAGTATTAATCTTCTGGATTTCTATGTGTAGATTTAGAATCATTTCTAATTTTTCATTTCTTTTGTCATTTTGTTCTTCTATTGTCTTTTGAAATTGTTCTAGCATTTTTTTTTCTCCATGTTTTCCTCAGTTTTGTCTGTTTTCCTTGATCTGTCTCTCAATTCATTGAAGATACCTAAATATGATTTTTTTTGAATTCCTTATCACAGAATTCCAATGCTGTGTCTTCCTCAGGGGTATGTTTTGGGTTTGTATCCTGGTCCCTTGTTTCTCCTGCTTTATCCTGCTTCTTTGTGTGCATTGTGATGCTCTGTTGTCTCCAAAGCATTATGATGTTTTTGTGTTTATATTTAATTGGTGATTGTATGTTGAAGTGACTTGCCCATGAACTGTGCTCCTCTATTTCCTAGTTGGCAGCACTTATACACTCACCACCTGTCTTCTTTCCCATTGTCAGCTTCTCATTTGTCTCTGCTATCTTTCACAGATAGAGTTTATTCTTAGGTCCCTGGAATCTGTATGAGAATGCTGTCACTTTAAATATCCAAAATGGCTACCACTTGTAAATATTCAAAATGGCTATGCCCTTGGTCACTTTAATTATCCAAAATGGCCGCTGCTTGTAAACAATCAAAATGGCTGCACCCTCCAGACAGTAAAAAGCCCACAGCTCAGGTTTTCTCCCTCCTTGCCTTTTCCTTTCCTAGTCAAAGGCCACCAGCACAGTCATCCCTGCAGCACTTGGTGATCAAGGCTCATCTTTATGTCAATTTTCAGGTTTCAACACCAGTTGGAAATATTCAGGCTGTTGGTCCCATCAGAGTAGCTGACAGTCCACTGCTCCAACCGTCTCCATACTCACTGCTTTCATTCAGGTTTTTACACTAGTTGGTGCTTAATTCACTTCTGAATACTTCCTTTCAAAGCTCAGGGTGCCAGAATTATCTTCTGTATCTCTGTCAATTGGTTTCTCTTTTCTTTGTTGAATAGGGTCTGTGTAGCTTGTCTGCCTATTCCTCCATCTTAGTGGAAGTCAATCTAGACCTAATCTTCAGTCCCAGCTCTCACATCTCATTGAGTTGTAACATTGGGTATATGGATTAACTCGTCTAAGCATTAGTTCATCTGTTAAATGGGGTTGTGTGAGGATTATAATTATGGATGAATATAAAGTACTTAATACACTGTTTATAATAGAAGCATGATAGATTGTAGCAGTCATTATAATTACTATTACTACCAGTTGCCATCAAGTTGATGCTAACTCACAGCAAAACATGTCAGAGTAAAAATGTGATCCATACAGTTTTCAATTACTAAGTTTTCAGAAATAGATGACTAAGTCTTTCTTCTGAGATAGTTCTGAGTAAGTTCAAATCATCAACACTTCAGTTAGTAGTTGAGCACTTAACCATTTGAATCACCCTGGGACTTGCCAGTCCTAACTCATTTTTCTTTGGGTTTAGTCTAAATTAGATTCCTTTCCCTCAGAAAGTGAACATCAGCCTTTAAGGGAGCAATCTCCTTCAACAAACTGAAGCTATTCAAAATTTCCCAAACATGGTACACAAAAGCAAAACAAAACAAAAAAATCTCTGTGTGTATATGTGTGTTTGTGCTTTGATACACATTTCCAATGTTAACCAAAAAGTGACAACTCTCTATAAATCAACATCCACGGTCAGCTTCTGAGCTGCACTGATGACCATACTCCATTCAATCCAAACACAACTTTAAGGTCATGATTTGTGACTAGTGACTGCTAGTGACTACTCCTGATTGACTGGAAGAGATGCTTTTCCTTGAGGACAATTTTATTTATTTATTTAACATCAGAGACCACTCTGTCTGACTCAAAATGTGGTTAGTGTCTGTAACAAAATGCACGTAGCATCTGTAAAAAAATCATGTAAATAGATCTCCCACGAGCCATTGCAAAGATCCTCAGTAACTTCATGCATCATGAAAGCTTATGTAAGTGTGTGTTGCCTCAGGCAGGCGCCTTTTCAGAGTTCCTTGTGGGTTTCTCTTGTGATTTTTGCATTCTCTCTCCTTGAGATGTTTGAGCTCTTGGAGCTATCATCCCACAAAGATGATTTCAATCTCAGATGAAGAGTTAGTGAAAAAAAAAGAAAAAAAAAAAGCAGAAAATGAACATTTATTTTTCAGTTCAGAATTAATTTTTCTGACTTGAAACTCAGAAAACGGATGTCAAGAATATCGAGCAAATAAAATGGATGTCAGGAAAATCGACCAAATCATGGAGAGTTGTCTGTATTTTAAACAATATCTTGTGGATATGATCATTTTAAACCAAAGGGCTTAAGTTCCACAACATGTTCTGTTTATTGAAGTTTATTATTTTTACATTTAAAATTCACTACAAGTATTTATGACAATTAACAGATAAAACTTACTTCTTCTTTAGCTTAAACTTGGGATGAGTTTGCTAAACTATGTCTGGTCTGGAAGTCACTTACCTGGCAACCTTATTAAACTATATCATGTTGTTGTTAGGTTGTCGAGTCTGCTCCAACTCATAGTGACTCTATGAGCAATAGAACAAAACACTGCCTGGTCCTGCACCAGCCTCATGATCCTTGCTATACCTGAGCCCATCATTGCAGCCACTGTGTCGATCCATCTTGTTGAGGCACTTCCCCTTTTTCATAAACTCTCCTCTTTACCAAGCATGATATCCTTTTCCAGGGAATGATCCTTTCTGGCAACATGACCAAAGTAGGTAAGACGAAGTCTGACTAATCTCGCTTCCAACAAGCATTCTGGCTGCACTTATTCCAGGACAGATTTGGTCATTCTT
>NW_006921740.1:2843658-2850486 GCF_000298275.1 Orycteropus afer afer
TAAACATCTTTCTGGTATTCTTTGCTTTGAGCCAAGATCCATCTGACATCAGCAATGATATCCTTTGTCCCATGACTATATTATAAGGAATAGGGATAAGTATCCACTATCACAGTATATAAGGAGCTTTGCTGCTGTAGTGATTAAGGCACGTGGCTCCTACCCAAAAAGTTGGTGGTTTGAACCCACCAGCTGCTCCATGGAAGAAGGATGAAGCAGTCTGTTTCCATAAAGATGTACAGCCTTGGAAACCCAATGGGGGTCACTCTGAGTCAGAACCAATTGGATGGCAGTGAGTTTGGTATTTTTTTGTTATCATGGTATATAAGGAGCTCTGCTAATGTAGAGGGAAAGATATTTGGCTTCTAACCAGAAAGTCAGTTGTTCAAACCCACCAGCTGCTGTGTGGGAGGAAGATCAGGCAATCTACTTCCATAAAGATTTACAGCCTTGGGAAACCAATGGGGGTTGCTGTAAGTCAGAACTGACGAGATAGCAATGAGTTTGGTTTTGGTGTATAAGCATATCATGGTATATGAGGAGCACTCATGGTTCAGTGGTTAAAGCACTCAGCTTCTAACCAAAAGGTCAGCAGTTTGAACCCACCACCACCCTGTGGAAAAAAGACATGTCAGTTTCCAAAACCATTTACCGCTTTAGAAACCCTATGGGAAGTCTACTCTGTCCTATAAATCCACTTAGAGGCAATGAGTTTGGTTTGGTTTTTATCACTGTATATGGTACCCTAGTAGAGCTGTGTTTAAGTGCTTGGCTGCTAACCAAAAGATCAGCAGTTTGAATCTACCACCTGCACCTCTGGAGAAAGATGTTGCAGAGTGCATCGGTAAAGATTACAGCCTTGGAAACTTTATGTGACCATTCTACCCTGTCCTTCAGGGTTGCTATGAGTCACAACTGATTCAATGGCAGTGGATGTGGTTTTGGTTTTTATCATTGTATAGTCCCTTGGATGGTACAAATGATTAAATGTTTGACTGTTAATCAAAAGGTTGGCAGTTCAAACCCACCAAAAAGCAACTTGGAAGCTAAATCTAGATCTTTTTTCCAAAGGTTTCAGTCTTGAAAATGCTATGGAGCAGTTATACTTTGCACACATAGACTTACCATGAGTTAGAATCGACTCAATAGCAACAAAAACAACATTGTTGTGTAAGGAGTCTCTGAGTGGCACAAATAAGTATTTGGCTACTAACCAAAAATGTTGGCAGTTCTAAACACCCACTCACTGCCATCAAGTCAGATCCGACTCATAGTGACTCCTCCTTGGGGAGATAGTATCACTATGGAAGGAGATTGCCCAACCTTCCTTCTGAGGAGTGGCTAGTGGGTTTGAACCCACAGGCACCTCAAAAGGAAGGCCTGGCAATCTGCTTGAGAAAAATCACAGCCATGAAAACCCTGTGGAGTGCAGTTTTACCCTGACATACACGTGTTCCCATGCAGCATTTACTTGATGACAACTGGCTTGGTATTTTGGTTTTTTCATTGTATAGGAGGAGTCCCCGAGGGGGTGCAAATAGTTAATACATTCAGCTGAAGGCTTGAGTCTATCCAGAGTTGCCTCAGAATAAAAGCATGGCAATATACTTCTAAACAGTCATTGGAAATCCCATGGAACACAGTTCTACTCTACCCCACATGGAGTCATCATGAGTCACAACTGGCAACTGGTATCACTCTATACCCAATTCTAACAAGCTTGGATATCTGGTTCCCCATCTTGGGGAAGATTAGAAGAAAAGAGGCATGCTCTAATTAAACACATTGACAATTGTAAGAGATAGTGGCTGACAATTTGACAGAAAGTGAAATAATAAGAAAAAAAATCTCTGACACATGTATAAGAACACAAAATTTGCAGTCTGTGGTCATTAAGTGCAGGGAAAAACCAACAGCTACTGACACTCAAATCATACTGAGAAATGTTTTAAGTAGTTATCACTCATACATACATTAATCGTAAAGTCATCATACATTCTTCCTGCCTGAAATGGTTTAAATTGTGCTGGCTGCTTAAAGGAATAAGCTTCTGCCACTTAAACACTTTATTTCTGTATATGTTGTTAGGCAGCGTTGAGTAGACTCCATCTCATAGCAACCCTGTGTACAACACGACAAAATGCTGCCCATCCTCACAATCCTTGCTATACTTGAGCCCATTGTTGCAGCCACTGTGTCAATTCATCTTGTTGAAGGTCTTCCCCTTTTTCACTGATCCTCTACTTTACCAAGCTTGATTTACTTCTCCAGGGACCGGTCGCTTCTGACCACATGACCAAAGTAGGTGAGACAAAGTGTGGCCATTGTGACTTCTAAGGAGCATTCTGGGTATACTTCCTCCAGAATAGATTTGGTTCTTCTGGCAGTCAATGGTATTTTCAGTACTCTTCATCAGAACCATTATTTAAAGTCATCAACTCTTCATCAGTCTTCCTTATTCACTGTCCTGCTTTAACATGGATGTGAGGTGATTGAAAATACCATAGCTTGGCTTAGTGCACCTTAGTGTTCAAAGTGGCATCTTTGCTCTTAATATTTCAAAGAAATCTTTTGCAGCAGCTTTGTCCAGTGCAAAACATTGTCTGATTCTTGGACTGATGCTTCTTTGGATGTTGATTCTAGATCAAGTAAAATGAAATCCCTGACAACTTCAAACTTTTCTCCATTTATTCTGATGTTGCTTATTGGTCCAGTTGTAAGGATTTTTGTTTTATTTATGTTGAGATGTAATCCATATGGAAACCTGTAATCTTTGATATTCATCAGTAACTGCTTCAAGTCTTCTTCATTTTCAGTGAGAAAGATGTATCATCTGCATATTGCAGGTTGTTAATGAGTCTTCTTCCAGTCCTGATGCTGTGTTCTACTTCATATAGTCCATCTCCTCAGATTATTTGCTCAGCATACAGATTGAACAAGTGTGGTGAAAGGATGCAACCCTGACTCACATCCTTCTTGAATTTCAACCACGAAGTATCCCCTTGTTCTGTTTGAATGCAAGCTTCCTGGTCTATGTACAAGTTCTTCATGAGCACAATTAAGTGTTCTTGAATTCCCATTCTTTGCAATGTTAACCATAATCAATCAAATGCCTTTGCATAGCCACTCCTCAGAAGGAAAGTTGGGCAATCTACTTCTGTAGTGTACTGCCTCAGAAACCCAAGGAGGGGTCGCTATAAGTTGGGTCCGACTCAAAGGCACTTAACAACAACAACAACAGTCAATAAAACACAGGTAAACATCTTTCTGGTATTCTTTGCTTTCAGCCAAGATCCATCTGATATCAGCAACAATATCCCTCATTCTAAATCCAGCTTGAATTTTTGGAAATTGCTTGTCACTATACTGCTGCAGAAGCTCTGGTGGCATAGTGTCTAAGGTATTTGACTGCCAACTAGAAGGCTGGAGGTTCAAACCTACCAGCTCCTCCTCAGAAGGGTGACGGGTCAATCTACTTCCGTAAAGGAGGGGCCCCTACAAATCAGAATGGACTCCACCACATTGAGGTTGTTTTTGAAGCTCTGGTAGCGTAGTGCCTAAGGCACTTGACTGCTAACCAGAAGGCTGGCAGTTCAAACCCATCAGCCACTCCTCAGAAGGAAGATGGGGCAATCTACTTCTATAGTGATACCGCCTCGGAAACCCAAGGAGGGGTTGCTAGGAGTCGGGGCTGACTCAACGGCACATAACAACAACATACTGCTGAAACAATTTTTGAATTATCTACAGCAAGATTTTACTTGCTTGTGACATTCATGATATTGTTCAATAATTTACACATTCTGCTGGATCACTTTTCTTTGACATGGGCACAAATATGGATCTCTTCCTGTCAGTTGGCCAGGTAGCTGTCTTCCAAATTTCTTTGCACAGACAAGCAATCATGCCCAGTGCTGCATCCCTTTGTTGAAACATTTCAATTGGTATTCCATCACTTCCTGGAGCCTTATTTTTGCCAATTTCTTCAGTGTAGTTTAGACCACTCCTTTCAATACCATTGGTTCTTGATCATATGCTACCTCCTGAAATAGCTAAACATTGACTGATCCTTTCTGGTACAATGACTGTGTATTCCTTTCATCTTCTTTTGAAGCTTCCTGCATCAGTCAATATTTTGCCCATGTTTTGTTGTTGTTGTTGTTATGTACCATCGAATCGGACTTGACTCATAGTGAACCCTCCTTGGGTTTCTGAGGCGGTATCACTACAGAATTAGAATGCCCAGCCTTCCTTCTGAAGAGTGGCTGGTGGGTTTGAACTGCCAGCCTTCTGGTTAGCAGTCAAATGCCTTAGGCACTACGCCACCAGAGCTCCTTCAATATTATAACTTGGCCCATGAATTTTTTTCCTCAGTTCTTTCAGCTTGAGAAATTCAAACTGTGTTCTCACCTTTTAGCTTTCTAACTCCAGGTCTTTGCACATTTCATTATGATACTTTACTTTGTCTTCTTGAGCTGCCCATTGAAAAATCTTCTGTTCTTTTATCTAATCATTTCTTCCATTTGCTTTACATATAGGACTTATTATTCAGTTCCTACTGATAAAAGGAAAGGAGGTCTGTTGGCGTAGTGGTTAAGGCATTTGGGTGCTAATTTAAAGGTCAGTTGTTCAAACCCACCAGCTGCTCTGTGGAAGAAAGATGAAGCAATCTGTTTCCATAAAGATTTACAGCCTTGGAAACCCAATGGGGGTCATTAAGAGTTGGAATCTACTCAATGGCAGTGAGTTTGAGTTTGGGTGGATAAAAGAGACATTGTTTGTTGTTGTTTTGTGCCGTCGAGTTGGACCCAACTCATAGACCCCTCTTTGGGTTTCCGAGGCAGTATCACTACGGAAGTAGATTGCCCCATCTTCCTTCCAAGGAGTGGCTGGTGGGTTTGAACTACCAGCCTTCTGGTTAGCAGTCAAGTGCCTTAGGCACTATGCTACCAGAGCTCCCAAAAGAGATATTAGTAGGTGTTTTTATAAAAATGGCAGTGTATTGGCTCAGTTAGTTTTTAAGATAAAAATACTGTGAGAACTATTAGAGAATCTCTCCCTTTTGGGTCATTTTCCAATATGGGTCCAAAATACTGTATTTCTAAAATGACCCATGGGAATGTTTCTCAATATGTGTTCCTTGGAAAATTGATTACAATTGATGCTTCATGGGGAAAAAAAAATGGCCATGAAAGTTTAAGGCATATTCACAATATATATTAGCTATTATTACTGTAGAGAGATCTTAGAATAAAGAAATATTTCTAATTTTGTGCAAACTTTTTTTTAAATTGTGATTTGGGTGAAAGTTTACAGAGCAAATTCATTTTCCATATGCATTTTGTTTCATGACATTGATTGCAATCCCCACAATGTAAAATCTCTCTTTCCACTTCTTCCCTCTGGTTACCTTTCCTTGTTTCCTTCTTATCTATGTATTCCTGCCCTCCCACTATCTCCCTGTGCAAATATTGCCCTTCTGATCGCCCATGCTTGATTGATCTAAGAAGTGCACCTACCTGGTGTAAATGTTCACCTTATACACCTGTCTATTGTTTGGCTGGAAGCTGTAGGAGTGTTCAATTCCAGTCCCAAAGTGTGACTAGGGTACAAAGTCTTGGGGTTTCACCAGTCTCTATCAGACAGGTAAGCCTGATTTTTTTTTTTTTAAATGATTTTGAGTTTTGTTGCACATTTTTCTCTCCCTCTATCAGGATCTCCTACAATTATCCCTTTCCAAGTGCTTGACATGGTAATCTGGCACCATCTACTTCATCTGGTTTCAGGGTCACATATGCTGAAGTTCATATGGTCCACTAGTCTCTTGGACTAATTGTTTCCATGTGTTTTTTATTTTCTCCATTCTTCTTTGTTCTACATAACGAGACATCAATTATTGCATCTTAGATGGCTGTCTGCAAGCTTTTAAGACCCCGGTTTGCACTCATCAAAGTAGGATGTAGAACAATATTTTTGTGTGGTATGTTTTGCCAGTTGAGCTTGATGTTCCCCATGAACATGATCCTGAGCCCAGGGGCCCAACAACTCTCTCTTTCAGGGTGGTTGGCTATGATTAAGAACTATCATAACTTTTCCCCATTAGCTGCATTATATATGTGGAGATTCTTAAAGCCAGTATAAATATGTATGTAGAAATATCGTCTGTGAAACATATATATAGTCATGGGTACATTCTCTTTTGTCTAGACACACCTGGTCATTTAGCCTGTCTACCTAGGTATCCTCCTGTATATTAATGTTTGCTATTACTGATAATGCAGCAGTATGTTTGTAAAAATGTTTCTCTCTGTTGCCTGTACCTCTTGTGCACCTCTCGGTGTCTTCCCTTTCCTTTATGTTATTGTGCTGATCACCTGCTTTTGGTATATTGCTTTTCCCTTTACCCAATCAGGACTTGTCTCTTACCTATCTAGCAATTTTTCCTCCTCTCCCCTCCCATCCCTGGTAACCAGCAAAGAAAATTTCCTTCCATATGTAAACCTTTCCTTCACTTTTTACAATAGTGGACTAATACAATATTTGTCTTTCTATGATTGACTTATTTCACTCAGCATAATGTCCTCCAAGTTCATCCATGTAATGAAGTATTTATTGGATTCTACATTATTCTTTAGTGTTGCATAATATTCCAAAGTGTATGTAACTGTATGCTTATCCATACCTCTATTTATGGACACTTAGGTAGTTTCCATCTCTTTGTTGTTGTGAATAGTCCTGTAATGAATGTGGATGTGCATGTATCTATTCATGTCCTGGTTATCACTGCTTTAGGATATATACCTAGTAATGAGATTGCTGGATTAAATG
>NW_006921740.1:2851051-2852828 GCF_000298275.1 Orycteropus afer afer
TTTTTACTCTTTTGGAGAAGTCTTTTAATGTGCATAGAATATAATTTTGAAAAAGTCCCAGTCATCTACTTTATATTCTGTAGTTTCTGCATTTTTATTTATGTTTGGTAGACTTAAATGTAAAAATGGGATTACATTGAATATAATGCCATATATTAGGGCTCCTAAATTTGCCCCTATTTTTTCTTTGATGAACTTTATGCTGTTAGGTTTTACATTTAAGTGATCCATCTGGAGTTAGTTTTTGTGTATGGTATGAGGTACGGATCTTGTTTCATTTTTCTGCAAGTGGATATCCAGTTTTCTCAGCACCATTTGTTAAAGAGACTATCTCTTCCTCATTTAAAGGATTTTGGCCCTTTGTCCAAGATCAGTTGACCATAGGTAGATGGATCTATTTCTGGGTTCTGAATTCTGTTCCACTGGTCTATGTGTCTGTCATTGTACCAATACCAGGTTGTTTTGACTACTGTGGTTTTGAGATTGGGGAGTGTGAGACCTCTTACTTTGTCCTTCTTCTTCAGTAGTGTTTTGCTTATCTGAGGGCTCTTTCCTTTCTGTATAAAATTAATGATTGTTTTTTCTATGTCCTTAATGAATGCTGGCAGAATCTGGATTGGGATTGCATTGAATGTATAGATAGATGGCTTTGTGTAATATTTTTGCAATGATGCATCTTCTTATCCATGTGTATGGTATATTCTTTCACTTATGTACATCTTTTATGGTTTCTTGAAGTAGTGTTTTGTACTTTTCTTTGTAGAAGCCTTTTGTGTCCCTGGTAAGATTTGTTCCCAAGTATTTTATCTTTTTGGTAGCTATTGTAAGTGGTATTGATTTTCTTATTTCTTTTTCAGAGACCTCTTTGCTGTTGTAGAGGAATCCAACTGATTTTTGTATGATGATCTGGTATCCTGCTACTGTGCTAATTCTTTCAATTAGTCCCAGTAGTTTTCTTGCTGAATGTCTGGATATACATCAGATATACATATCTGAATATGTATAGGATCATATTATCAGCAAATAGAGATAATTTGACTTCTTCCTTACCAGTTTGTATGCATTTGATTTCCCTTTCTTGCCTTATTGTCCTGGCTAGGGCTTCCAGTACAATGTTGTGTGATGGAAGTGGTGAGAGAGGGCATCCTTGTCTGGTTCCCATTCTCAAGGGGAATGGTTTCAGTGTGTCTCCATTGAGAATACTGTTGACTGTTGGTTTTGCACATATGCCCTTTATTATGTTGAGGAATTTCTCTTCTATTCCTATTTTTCTGAGAGTTTATCAGGAATGGGTGTTGGATTTTATCAAACTCCTTTTCTGCATTGATTGATATGATCATGTGGTTCTTTTTCTTAATTTTACTTATGGATGGGTTACATTGACTGTTTTTCTAATATTGAACCATCCTTGGATACCTGATTTGAATCCCATTTGGTCATCATATATTATTTTTTGATATGTTGTTGCAGTCTATTGGCTAGGATTTTGTTTAAAACTTTTGCATCTATATTGATGAGTGATATTGGTCTATAACTTTCCTGTAGTGGTGTCTTTGCCTGGTTTTGGTATAAGAGTTATGCATGCTTCATAAAATGAATGTGGGAGGATGCCATCCTCTTCTATGTCCTAGAATAGTTTGAATAGGAATGGTATCAGCTCTCCTCTGAATGTTTGGTAGAATTCTCCAGTGAAATTATCTTGGCCAGGACTTTTTTTGTTGTTGGTAGTATTTTTTATGACCTGTTCAATTTCTTCTTTTGTTATGGGTCTGTTCGA
>NW_006921740.1:2853439-2854775 GCF_000298275.1 Orycteropus afer afer
TTCTTTTTCTGTTGATCTTCCTATTGTTGATTTCTAATTTGATAGCATTGTGATCTGAGAAGATGCTTTCCTGTATTTCAATGTTTTAAAATTTATTGAGGCTTGCTTTGTTGCCTAACATGTGGTCTATCCTGGAGAATGTTCCATGTGCACTGGAAAAGAATATATATTGTGCTGTGGTTGGGTGAAGTGCTCTGTAGATGTCTATATGGTCAAGTTGGTTGATTGTATTGTATAGTTCTTCTGTGTTTTTGCTGAGTTTCTTTCTAGTTGTTCTAGCTTTTATTGAAAGTAGTGTATTAAAGATTCCTGCTACTACTGTGTAGTCATTTAGTTGTCTTTACAACTCTGTTAAAGTCTGATTTATGTATTTTGGGGCTCTTTCATTGAGTGCATAGGTATTTATTTTGGTTATGTCCTCTTGCCCAATTGATCCTTTAATCATTATATAATGTCCTTCCTTATCTCTTATGGTGGTTTTTGTCTTAAAATCAAGTTTATCAGAAATTAATATTGCCACTCCTGCTCTTTTTTGATTGCCATTTGCTTGATATATCTTTTTCTAACCTTTGATTTGCAGCTTATTTTTTACTTTATTTCTAAGGTGAGTCTCTTGGAAACAGCATATAGATGGGTTATGTTTTCTTATCTAGTCTGAAACTCTCCATCTCTTGAGTGGTGCATTTAATCCATTTACATTCAGTGTAATTATCAACAAGTGTGGATTTATTGCTGTTATTTTGTTATGTTTTCTTTCATGGTGTTGTTGATGTTTTTGTTCCATATAATTTTCTGTGTGGCACTCTTTTTGTTTATGAATTTTGTTCCTATTTCCTTCATTGTTATTGTTTTAGTATTTGCTAAATATTTGTGCCTCTCCTCTTTTTTATTTTGATGCAAAGATTTGTTAATTTTCTTTAATGTTACCCTGTGATTTGTTATTTTCTTCTGAAGTTTAGAACAGTCTGTCCTATGTTGCAATTGTTGACTTCTTCTCCTTTTGGAACTTCTATACCTACATTATTTATTCCCTCTTTTTGGTTTGTAGTTGTCTTCATCTACCAGTTGATGTCTATGGTTCCCTGTTGACAGTCTTGTAAGTTTATTTTACTTTGGATACTTCTATATCTTGATTGGGTTCTGGGTTATGTTGTCATGTGTGTGAATCATTGCTTGTTGTTTGCTGTTGTTGGATCTCTGTCCAAAGGACTCTCTTTAACATCTCTTGTAAGGTTGGTCTGGTTTTAACAAATTCTCTTATTGTTTGTCTGGAAATGCCCTAATTTCACCACCATATTTGAGGGACAATTTTGCTGGGTATATAATTCTTCATTGG
>NW_006921740.1:2855329-2856551 GCF_000298275.1 Orycteropus afer afer
TCTGCCATGATTTGCTGACCTTGGGACTTACAATGGACTTGAATTAATGGCCTGCCATGTGATTTGGTAATATCAGGACTGTGCCTTTTTTACTTGTCAACCTTGGGCTTGGCAGCCTCAGCAGCTAGCAGCTGTCTGAATGAGACATGTCTCTAGCTTCAGTGGGCCAGGAGCTAGAGGCAGAGCTGAAGCCCAAATCTGAGGAGCTTTCACCCAGCTCCTAGAGCCTGGCACTTTGAACTTGGACATAAAGTCTCCAAATTGTAAGAATAAACTCCTGTTTGTAAAGGCCATCCCATTTGTGGTATATTACCTGCCAGAATGCACTGGGTAACCAGAACAGGGTCTATCCTGTTTGAGGTTCATTGAATTTCTTGAATGGTATCTTCTTGCCATTCATCATATAAGGAAACTTCCAACAAATCTTCAACAATTTTCTCTGGTTTTATTTGTCTCTTCCTGTTCTGGAATTCCAATCACACATGAGTTATTCCTCTTGATGGTGTCTCACTTCAATCTTAGGCTTTCTTCATTTTGTTTTGATCGTTTTTCTGATTGATCCCTTAACAAAGTAGTATTGAGGAATTTGTCTTCAGTTTCACTAATTCTGCCTTCTGTTGATTCAATTCTACTCTTCACCCTTTCAATGTGTTATCTATTTCTGACATCTTACTATTAAATTTTTGGATTTCTATTTGTTGTTTTTGTATGGTTTCTAATTTTTCATTTATTTTGTCAGTTTTTCTTTTATTGTTTTCCTAAATTGTTCTTTAGTTATGTCTGTGTTTTCCTTAAATCTGTCAGCATTTTCCTTGATTGTCTCTTAACCCTTTGAAGGTACCTAAATATAGGTACCTTCCTGTTGAAGGTACCTTTGAATTCCTGATCAGGCAGTTCCAATGCCACTTCTTCCTTAGGGAGATTTCCTGGGTCTGCATCCTGGTTCTTTGTTTGCACTACTTTATCTTGCTTCTTTGCATGAACTGGGATGGTCATTTGTCTCTGAGACATTGTGATATCCTTATATTTGTATTTAATTGGTGATTGTATGTTGATGTGATTCACCTAGCGTTTTTGTTTTTTGCTTTTTGTTGTTTTGCTATATCTGAGTAATCAAGCCTATTGTGCTACTCCATCCACTAGTTGGAAACTCTTAGGCATGCACTCACCACCAGTCTCTTGGCAGCTGTGATAGAGGATGAGAGTCTGTGCAAATATGTCT
>NW_006921740.1:2857511-2859224 GCF_000298275.1 Orycteropus afer afer
ACAAGAAAGATGTACATGTGTGTTTTACTGATTATGCAAAGGCATTTGACTGTGGACATTGTTGTATGGATCACAACAAATTATGGTTAATATTGCAAAGAATGGGAATTCCAGGGCACTTAATTGTGCTCATGAAGAACGTTTACATAGACCAAGAGGCTGTCATTCATACAGAACAAGGAAATACTGCATGGATAAAATCAGGAAGGGTGTGAGTCAGGGTTGTATCCTTTCACCACACTTATTCAATCTGTATGCTGAGCAAATAATCTGAGAAGCTGTACTATATGAAGAATAAATTGACATCTGGATGAGAGAAAGACTCATTAACAACCTGCGATATGCAGATGACACAACCTTGCTTACTGAAATTGAAGATTACTTGAAGCACTTATTGATGAAGATCAAAGACTTTAGTCCTCAGTATGGATTACACCTGAACATAAAGAAAACAAAAATCATCATAACTGGACCAATAAACTACATCACAATAAATGATGAAAAGATTGAAGTTGTCAGGGATTTCATTTTGGATCTACAATCAACACCCATGGAAGCAGCAGTCAGGAAATTAGACATATTGCAGTGGGCACATATGTTGACCTCTTTAAAGTGTTAAAAAGCAAAAATATCTCTTTGAAGACTAAGGTGTACCAAACCTAAACGATATTTGAATCACTTTATATGGGAGTTCTAGTGGCTTAGTGCCTAAGGCATCTGACTGCTAACCAGAAGGCTAGTGGTTCAAACCCACAAGCCACTCCTTAGAAGGAAGATTGGGTGATCTACTTCTGTAGAGACTCTGCCTCAGAAACCTAAGGAAAGGTCCTATGAGTCAGATACTACTCAATGGCAGTGAATCTGGGTGTTTTTTGTTTTGTTTTGTTTTAAATATGTGCATGTGAAAGCTGGACAACGAACAAGGGAGACCAAAGAAGAGTTGATGCCTTTGACTTATGGTGATGGTGAAGAATACTGAAAATACCTTGGGCTGCCAGAAGAAGGAACAAATTTGTCCTGGAAGAAGTGCAGCCAGAATGCTTTTTGGAAGTGAGAATGGCCAGACTTCTTCTCACCTATTTTGGTCATCTTTGGAGAAGGATATCATGATTGGTAAAGTGGAAGGTCAATGGAAAAGAGGAAGGCCCTCAACAAGAAGGACTGACACATTGGCTGCAATGATGGGCTCAGGTATAAGAAGGATCATGAGGCTGGCACAGGACTGGGCAGTGTTCATTCTGTTATACATAGGGTCACTATGAGTTGGAGATGACTCGATGGTACCTAACAACAACTTTGGTTATGTGTTCAGAAGGGACTGTCTCTGGAGAAGGATATTAGGCTTTGTAAATCAGAGTGTTAGGGAAGAAGAAGAACCTCAGCAAGATGGATTGACACAGTGGCTGCAAAGATGGGCTCAAGTGTAGAAAGGATTGTGAGGATGGTGCAGGATCAGTCAGTGTTTCATTCTGGTGTACATGGGGTTACTATGAGTTGGAGTGAACTCAATGGCACCTAACAACACAACAACTTGTTTGTTGCAACCACAGGTGAGTTTGAACCACTGACCTTTTGGTTAGCAGCTGACTGCTTTAATCACTATGCCACCAGAGCTCCTTATCACAGTTTTAAGTAAGCATAAACACACACTTGCTCATTCAAAGAGGAGGCTGCATGTATTCTGATTCAGACTTGTGTCAGTTCTTTAGTCAT
>NW_006921740.1:2864024-2865267 GCF_000298275.1 Orycteropus afer afer
AAGTACTGTATCTCTAACCACAACCACTTTGCTAACATCTTCTTTGACTTATGTCCCTTATTTGATAGCATCTTGACTTACTTATTTCCCCCTTCAAACCACTCTCCATGTAGTAACTACAAGTAATGTTTAAAAAATATACATTGCAGTATATTTCTTCCCTATGTAATACTCTTCGATGATTTCTCATTTCACAGAGAATGAAACCTAAGCTTTGTATTTTGCCCTCCAAGTCCATGCCTATGATTTGGCCCATACTTTCCTCTTCAACTAATTCTCATGACACTTTCTCTGATGCTCCTCATGATAAATCACACTGAGTTTCTTTCAGGTTTTCATATCTGCATTTGTTAATGTTGCTCCCTGTCTTGGGCTTTCCCATACCCTTCATATGTGGTTGTTGTCATGTGCCATCAAGTTGATTCTGACTTATAGCAAACCTATGGGACAGGTAGAACTGTCCCATAGGGTTTCCTAAGCTGTAATCTTTATGACAGTAGATTGCCAGGTCTTTTATTCTTTTTATCTTTCAAATCTCATCTTATTACAGTTGAATTCTCAGAGAGGCCGTCTTTGAACATACTAACTAACTATAACAATTCACTGTTGTTGCTGCATTTTTATTTTTAATTTTGTTTTTCTTCATATTGTCAAATAAAACACAGACATTAAAAAAAAATTCTGCATAACATATATGTATTTAACGACTCATCCATGGCAAACACCCTTGCATCCACCACCCAGTTCAACAGAAATAACTTTGACATTCACCTTTGACACCACTTCATTGACCCTGTATCCAAAAAAACTCTTCCCTTCCCACTAAAATACCTGATTTTTACAAACTTGCTTTCTTGAATTTCTTTATAGTTTTAGCACTCAAGTTAACATCTCTAAATAGTATAGTTTCTGTTTTATTCATTTTTTGTTTTTCTTGATATATCCTTTAAGTTTCAATGTTTATAGGGCCTCCTTTTTATCATAATTTTTAAACTGTAAAAAAGTGAAGTAAAATGTACATATAAATAAAATGTGCAGATTTTAAATTTATAATTCAATGAACTGTGACAAATGTATACACTTATTACATATTTATTTGTCATACATATTTGTATTTATACATACATAATTTGTAATACATATTTGTATTTATATGTAAATTTTACCAGCCTCCCAATCAAGGTATTAAGCATTTCCATCAGTCCAAAAAGTTCCATCCTGCCCATTGCAGTCAATTGCAGCC
>NW_006921740.1:2865517-2873776 GCF_000298275.1 Orycteropus afer afer
ATTAGAAGGGAGCTCTGGTGGAGCAGTGCCTAAGACATTTGACTGCTAACAAGAAGGTTAGCAGTTCAAACCCACCAGCCACTCTGCAGAAGGAAGACTGGGCAATCTCCTTCCATAAAGATTTGCCGCCTTGGAAACCCAGTGGGGGTCACTATGATTTGGAATAGACTCAATGGCAGTGAGTTTGCTTTTGTTTGGTTTGGAGTCCATTGGATGAGTATATACCAATTTGTTTCTTCTAAGGATAGATATTTGAGCTGTTTTTAGTTTTCACTTATTATGAATAAAGCTTCTATAAATGTTCCTGTGAAAAATCCTGCATTATAATATTTATAAGAGATAAAACCCAGAAATATTTTGAATGTCCAACAGTAGGGAATTGGTTAAATAAGTGCTAATATAATAATACAATGAGAACAATGCAATCATCAAATTATGTTTACTAACAATTTTTCATGGAATGGAAAATATAATACAATATTATGTATATTAAATGGGGAAAGTAGAATGCAAATTTTTTTCATATATTCTTGACTCTGTTAAAGATATGCATATTTATGTGTAAATATGTACATATATATGCATATATGAATGGAAATACACAAAAACATTAACAGGAATGTTCCTGGGTATTTTTGTTATAGGTGACCTTAATTTTATTCTTCATATTTTTTCATATCTTCTCAGTTAATCATAATCACCATATTGTTTTTATAATCAGAAATAAGCTATAAATATTTATTTATAGGGGAAATTAGGTGAGGGGTATACAAGGATCTGTTGCATTATCTTTACATTATACAAATCAAAACTATTTTAAAATTTAAAAGTTTATTTTTAAAAAATTGGGTGGAAATACCCTTACTTTATTCCTTATAAATAAAATCCTGCTTTCCTGCCAAGATCTGGTGGGTGTAATGCCTAAAACATTTGACTGTTGACCAGAAAGCTGGAGGTTCAAACTCACCAGCCACTCCTTGGAAGAAAGATTGGGCAATCTACTTCCGTAGAGATATCACCTCGGAAACCCAAGGAAGGGTTGCTATGAATCTCAATTGACTTGATGACAATGACTTAAAAAAAAAAAAAAAAAAAAAACTTTACCACTTTCTTTAATGTTTGAAGATCTTACTTAAGACTCAGGGTCATCCTTCTGACTAGCAGGGCCACTTTATGGTATCATATATCTATGCCGTGGAGCAGACTTCTAAATACTTAACTTCAAAGACCTAGAAAGGTTCAGATAAAAATTTAGAATCAGAGAGTTGCATATTATTCATGTAAGAACAATAATTTAAGGAAAAAACTACCATTTTATTACTGTGAAATATTATAGAACAAATATAATTTTAATACCCCAAAATGGAAAGAATAAAAACCAGGAAAATGAAAAATGCTTTAACTGAATATGCATAGATTTATAAAATAATCTTCATCACTCTTACATTTCTTAGTTTGCTATAAACTGAATAAAACTGCTTCCACAATACAGACTGGCATTTGTGAATGACTTGGGTAACAATAGAGCTGAATCTGTACAGGCCTGGGCAACATCCCAGAGAAGCTCCCTGTTTTGTTTTATTTTTAAGGTATTGCTGATATGGTTTAATTTCCTTATGACTTAGCTTATTTCTCTAAAAAAATAAAAGTAAAACATTGAGGGGACCCACTAGATATGTATTTTCTACCCAGAACATTAGAATTAGTTTACTTCTGGCTTTTTCAGTTTCTGGTTGTAAGAACTGATCAAGTAGTTCAACTTTGGCAACTTCTCTCTTTCCATATCTGTAAAATGGGGATTACAGTTCTATGGTAGGTAGTTTCCAAGATGGCTGCCGATGATCCTGTCCCCTGGTATTCATGCCTGGTGTAATCCCTTCCCTTTGAGTGTGAGTGTGGAGAGTAAATCACCTATTGATTTACTTTCAGCTGATAGAATATTGGAAAAAAATGGGATATCACTTTTGAGATTAGGTTGTGAAGAAATTATCATCCATCTTGGGTGCTCTCTCTCACTTTCTTGCTTGCTAATTTTGGGAAAAGTTAGTCACCATGTTGTGAGTTGCCTTATAGAGACGCCCCTGCAGAAAGAAACTAAGGGAAATCTCCAGCTAATAGCCAGTTAGGAACTGAGACCTGCCAAGAACCACGTTTAATCAGCTTGGATATAAGCCTCCCTTAGTTGAGTCTTCAGATGAGGCTTCAGCCCAAGCCAACAGCAGGACTGCAATCTCATGAGCAACCTTGACACAGAGCCACGCCATTAAACCACACCCAGATTCCTGACCTACAAACATGATGAGATAATGAATATTTATTGTTTCAAATTGCAAAGTTTTCAAGTAATTTGTTAAATAGCAGTAGATAACTAGTACAAATGCCTACTTTGCAAAGTTGTGTGGAATGATTGGGAAAATGTGATTAATTAGATTTTATATGCTAATGAGCTAATACATGTAAAGCAGGCAGCACAATGCCTGCCTTATAAATGGCAGTCTACAAATGTCAGTTTTCTCCCCCATTCTCCTGTAAAATGACAACAGTAATGCCTGCTCTATTATGAAAGTATTTTGAAAACCATAGTGCACTATGCAATTATAGTATATATAATAATGTGAGGTAAGAGGAAGAAAAACATTGTTACTTTAAAAGCTGTATTGCAGTTTACACTGCTTGACCCAGAAGAAAGGCAAAATTCTTCTTAAGAAGAAACCAGCTCTTTTATTTAAGAGGAGAAAAGGTCTCAAATAAGCAGGTATGATTATGAAAGAGAAAATAATTCAGTGGGAGCTGGAATTCAACACAGAAGGTGACCTGATAATGTGAGGCCCCTGGAAAGCTTTGGAAATCTGGGGGAATGTATGATATTTCCATAATACTTCATGGGATAAGGTGTCATACTATTTTATTTGTATGTCAAAAGAAAGCATACCCCTAGAAAGATGGAGGGCTTCGGGCACATGGACAAGAAATACATGGATTACACAATACATACAAGATTAAAATTTGGCTCCAGATAAAGCTTAGAATTGAATCTTGGGGTAGAATCTAAAATGAAGGTATAAAGTGAATCATTGTCTAAGCACTCAAGGAACGTACTTTTCTCAAAGTGTGGAGAATAATTGGGCTGATTATAAATGGTTTTTTTTTTTTTTTTCACTACATCTCATTTTATTTTTTTCTAAAGAATATAAGAGATATAAAGGAGGATAATTATTTGAGTGGGTTTCTGAGGCAGTACCTCTACAGAAGAAGATTGCCCAGTCTTCCTTCCAAGGAGTGGCTGGTGGGTTTGAACCGCCAGCCTTCTGGTTAGTAGTCAAATGCCTTGGGCACTATGCCACCAGAGCTCCCAATCAAAGAACCATATATCACTAAGGTTGGCTCTACCCTGATGAGGCAGCTCTTTCCCAGTTGTATTTTGAGTCAATTCCGACCTTAGGTGCTCATTTTCCTGCACCATATCAGACAATGTTTCCGGGCTATTCATAAAGTTGCCCATTAATGTATCAGATAGTGTTTCTCTGCTATTCATAAGGTTTTCCCTGGCTAATTCTTTGAGAAGTGGATGGCCTCTTCTTTCTTCCTAGTCTGTCTCAGTCTGTAAGCTGCATTGAAACCTGCGCATCATGTGCAACCCTGCTGGCATTTGAAACACCAGTGACATAGCCTCAACCCTCACAGCAACGTGCAAGCCACCACAGTATGACAAATTGACAGACAAGCCATCTCCCTTAGCTATTTGAATCCTGTCTACTCCCCCCATCTGGATCCTACCAGGATCCTGCTGCTTTATCCTCCCTGGCTTTCCCTCCCTTTCCTGCCTCTTGGGTGGAGCCTGTCTCCCTCTCCTTACCTGGATCCTGCCACTTTTGTTGTTCCTGGCATTCCTTCCCCTTCGTGCCTCGGAGGTGACTCGACAACACCTAACAGCAACAACAACAATCAAAGAATCAAGTCAGCAGTAAGTTAAAATGTCTCACAATGTATATTGTTTTAAAATACTTTTATGGCTCCTTGGTTTTTTTCTTTTTCAATGTTTAAAAATGAAAAATTCAAAACAGTTCAGAGAATAACACATGCATATAGGCAGCTATAGATTTGGCTATTCTTTCTTTATGTGAATTTTTTACAAGCTATAGGATAAAGCAGTGTCATCAGTAGGGTTGGTTTCACAAACTGTGGTAACCCATGGTGTCATTTCCCATACCCCAAGGACCTCCTCCTGCATCAGGCCGTACAGAGTCCAGCCAGGCCCCTGAGGGTACTCAGTGAGTGCACAGCCTGTGGGTCACCTCAGGCCCTGGCACCCATTCCCACCTCCCCCAGCACCAGTATCTGGCCAAGCTGTGCCACAGCACCTGCACCAGGTCCAGGGCCCACCAGCGTCTTTTGTACCAGGGCCCACAACTGGCACTGAACAAAAATTTTATAGACAGTCATTTTGGTGTTAACTCTTCTGACAGTATCACCCAGTGAGCTTCACACCCCCACACTCCCTAGTGACACCACTGGGACAAAGTCTAAGCTTCCTGATGCAGTATTCAAGGCCCTCCATGATCTGTCTCCTGATTCTCTCTCCAATCTCATTTTCCTCCTCCAATATACTCTGAGGAACATCAAACTGGTTGAATTCCAGAACACACCTGCTGTTTAAGAATTCTTCTATACCTGTAGTCCACCAAGCACTTCATCTTTAAGAACCCAAATCAGAACTCAACTCAACAGGAAAGCATCCTCCATCCTCCAACAGTCCATCTAATCAGCCACTTCTGTACTGGGTATCTTTCTATAACTGCACCTATGGTTAAGAGTATGGGTTGCCTGTAGTGACTGCTCTTACTTATTTGATCTTAAGGTAGTTATTTAACTGTTCTATTCCTCAGACTCTTATTTGTAAAATGAGGCTAATAATACTTCCTGTCTAACAGGTTTATTGTGAGGATTTAATAAGTTAATACCTGTAGAACATTTACAATGGTGTCTGACACAGACTAAGTGATCAATAATTGTTAGTTATTATTTTTATTACAATTATTAATTTGTTTATCTGTCAGTTCACTGATTTGAATCTGAAATCCTTGGAATTAAGAACAATACAATGGGGCTTCTGGTAAGATGGCAGAATAGGTAGACAAGCTACACAGACCCTCCTCAATGAAGAAAAGAGAAAACCAATTGACACAGGTACAGAAGATAATCCTGGAGCCCTGAGCTTTGAAAGGACGGATAAAGAAGTGGATTAAATACCAACTAGTAGAAAAATCTGCATGAAAACAGTGAATAAGGAGACAATTGAAGCTGTGGACTGTCAGCTATCTTGATGGCACAGACTGTTTGAATATTTCCAAGTGGTACTGCTGTTGTTGTTAGGTGCCGTCGAGTTGTCTCTGACACACCAGAATGACACACCACCCAGTCCCATGCCAGTTCTGTGCTCCTTGCTATACTTGAGCCCATAGTCACAGCCACTGTGTCAATCCATCTCATTGAGGGCCTTCCCCTCTTTCATCGACCCTCCACCTTACCAACCTTGACATCCTTCTCCAGGGAATGGTCCCTTCTGACAACATGGTCAAAGCAGGTGAGACAAAGTCTGGCATTCTCACTTCCAAGGAGCATGCCAGCTACACTTCCTCCAGGACATATGGGTTAGTTCCTTTAGCAGTCTTTCAGCATTCTTTGCCAGCATCACAACTCAAAAGAATCAACTCCTCTTTGGTCTTCTTTATTCATTGACCAGCTTTCACATGCATATGAGGCAATTGAAAATATCATGGCTTGTGTCAGGGGCACCTTAGTCCTCAAGGAGACATCTTTGCTCTTCAGCACTTGAAAGAGGTCCTTTGCAGCTTACTTCCCCAGTGGTATACGTCTTCTGATGTCCTGACTGCTGCTTCCATTGGCGTCGATTGTAAAACCAAACAATGTGAAGTCTTTGACAACTTCAATCATTTCTCCATTCATTGTGATGCTGCTTATAGGCCCATTTGTGAGGATTTTTGTTTTCTTCATATTGAAATGTAATCCATACTGCAGACTGTAGTCTTCAGTGTTCATCAGTAAGTGCTTCAAGTCATCCTCACTTTCAGCAAGCAAAGTTGTGTCATCAGTGTATTGCAGGTTGTTAATGATTCTTCCTCCAATCCTGATACCACGTTTTTCTTCATATAGTCCAGCTTCTCAGATTATTTGCTCAGCATGCAGATTGAATACGTATGGGGAAAGGATACAACCCAGACACACTCCCTTCTTGATTTAAACCATGGAGTGTTCCCTTGTTCTATCTGAACAACAGCCTCCTGGTCTGTGTACAGATTCCTCATGAGTATAATTAAGTCTTATGAAATTCCCATTCTTCTCAATGTTATCCACAATTTTTTATGACCCACACAACTGAATGCTTTTGCATTGTCAATAAAACACAAGTAAACATCTTTATGGTATTCTTTGCTTTGAGCCAAGATCCCTCTGACATCAGCAATGGTATCCCTTGTTCCATGTCCTCTTCTGAATCCAGCCTGAATCTCTGTAAGTACTCTGTCAATATATAGCTTCAACCATTTTTTAATTATCTTCAATAAGATTTTACTTGCATGCAATGTTAATTATTCTGTTTGATAATTTCCACATTACATGGGATCACCCTTCTTTGGAATGGGTACAAATACGGATCTCTTGCAGTCAGTTGGCCAGGTAGCTGTCTTCCAAATCTCTTGGCATAGTTGAGTGAGAACCTCCAGTGGGGGATCCGTTTGTTGGAACATCTCAGTGAGAATTCATCAATTCCTGGAGCCTTGTTTTTCTCCCTTCATTGCAGCTTCAATTTCTTCCTGCAGTACCATTGGTTCTTGAACATATGCCACTTCCTGAAATGGATGAGCATCAACCAGTTCTTTTTGGTACAGTGGCTCTGTGTATTCCTTCCATCTTCTTTTGATGCTTCCTGCATCATTCAGTATTTTGCCTATAGAATCTTTCAATATTGCAACTCAAGGCTAAATTTTTTTCCTCAGTTCTTTCAGCTTGAGAAATGTGGAGTGTGTTCTTCCCTTTTGGTTTTCTAACTCCAGGTCTTTGCACATTTCATTATAGTAATTGTCTTTGTCCGCTCAAGCTATTCTTTGAAATCTTCTGTTCAGCTCTTTTATTTTGCCATTTCTTCCATTTGTTTTACCTACGCTTCACTCAAGGGCAAGTTTCAGAGTCTCTTCTGACATCCATTTTGGTCTTCTTTTCTCATGTTTTTAGTGACCTCTTGCTTTCTTCATGGATGATGTTCTTGATGTCTTCCTACAATTTTCCATCACTGGTGTTCAGTGCATCAAATCTATTCTTTAGATGATCTCTAAATTCAGGAGGGATATATTCAAGATAATATTTTGGCTCTTTTCGACTTGTTTTAATTGTCTTTAACTTCAAGTTGAACTTGCATATGAGCAGTTGATGGTCTGTTCCACAATCAGTTTCTGGCCTTGTTTTGGCTGAAGATATTGAGCTTTTCCACCACCTCTTGCCACAGATGTAGTCAACCTGATTCCTATGTATTCCATCTAGTGAAGTCCACATGTACAGCTGCCATTTGTGTTGTTGAAAAAAGGTATTTGCAATGAATAAGTCATTGGTCTTTCAAAATTCTATCATGAGATCTCCAGCATTATTTCTGTCACCAAGGTAAAACTTTGTAACAACTGGTGATACTTCTTTGTTTCCAACCTTTGCATTCCAGTCACCAGTTGATTAACACATCTTGACTGCACGTTCGATCAATTTCACACTGCAGATGTTGATAAAAACCCTCAATTTACTCATTTTTGGCTTTGGTGGTTGGTGCAGAAATTTGAATAATAGTCAAATTAACTGGTCTTCCTTGTAGGCATATGGATATTATGCTATCACTAACAGCTTTGTATTTCAGGACAGACCTTGAAACATCTTTTGTGATGATGAATTCCAACTATTCCTCTTCAAATTGTCATTCCTGTCATAGTAGATCATAGTTGTCATTGTTGTTAGGTGCCGTCAAGTCATTTCTGACTCACGGTGACCCCATGCACAGCAAAATGAAACACTGTCTGATCCCGTGCCAGCTCCATGATGCCTGCTATACTTGAGCCCATTATCGCAGCCACTGTGTCAATCCATCTCATTGAAGACCTCCCCCTCTTTCATCGACCCTCCACCCTACCAAGCATGACATCCATCTCCAGGGAATGGTCCCTTCTGACCAAAATAGGTGAGACAAAGTCTGGCCATTCT
>NW_006921740.1:2875481-2876232 GCF_000298275.1 Orycteropus afer afer
TTTGGAATGGGTACAAATATGGATCTCTTCCAGTCAGTTGGCCAGGTAGCTGTCTTCCAAATCTCTTGGCATAACTGAGTGATTGCCTCCAATGGCGCATCCATTTGTCGAAATATCTCAATGGGTATTCCGTCAATTCCCAGAGCCTTGTTCTTTGCCAATTCTTTCATGGCAGCTTCGACTTCCGCCTTCATTACCATTGGTTCTAGATCATATGCCACTTTCTGAAATGGTTGAAGATCGACCATTGGTACAGTGACTCTGTGTATTTCTGCCATGTTCTCTTGATGTTTCCTGCATCTCTCAATATTCTGCCCATAGAATCTCTCAATATTGCAACTTGAGCCTTAATATTTACTTCAGTTCTTTCACCTTGAGAAATGCTGAGCGTGCTTTTCCCTTTTGGTTTTCAAACTCCAGGTCTTTGCAAATTTCTTTATAGTAATTAGTTTTGTCTGCTTGAGGTGCTCTTTGAAATCTTCTGTTCAGCTCTCTTATCTTGTCATTTCTTCCATTTGCTTTAGCTACTCTCCTCTCAAGGGCAAGTTTCAGAGTCTCTTCTGTCATACATTTTGGTCTCCTCTTCTTTTCTCATCTTTTTAGTGATCTCTTGCTTTCTTCATGGAAAATGTTCTTGATAACCTCCCACAATTCTTCTGGTTTTCAGTCGTTGGTGTTCAATGCATCAAATCTATCTTTAGATAATCTCTAAATTCAGGAGGGATATATTCAAGATCATATTTTGGCTCTC
>NW_006921740.1:2877104-2879244 GCF_000298275.1 Orycteropus afer afer
TAGTCTGTCTCAGTCTGTAAGCTGGGCTGATATCTGTGTACCATGAGCATCCCTCTGGGTTCGAAATACCAGCAGGTCAGCCTCAAAACTCACATCAACATGTCACCATGGTAGGATAAACTGACAGACAAGTTTGTCTTCCTGTTGGAAACCTCTCGTGCCACCCTTACCTGGGTCCCTGCAGCTGGCTCCTCCTGTCCAGATTCCTGGTCCTTTTAATGCCCTTTCTCCCACTCTCCTGCCCTGATGCTTTGAGCATGCCTGAGTTCCTTCTCCTCACCTGGATCCCTTCGGCTGACTGTGCCTCTGTCTGGGTTTCTGGCTTTTTAATCCTCTTTCTCCCACTCTACTGTCCTGCTGCTTTGGGCGTGCCTGGGTTCTCTCTCCTCACCTGGACCCCTGTGGCTGATCATATGGTTGTCTATTTCAAAATGGCCAAAACCAGTCCATTTCATCTCACTAATGCCTAGGATATCAATCTTTGTGCATTCCATTTCATTTTTGACAACTCCCAATTTTCCTATATTTATACTTTGTACATTCCTTGTTCCTATTATTAATGGATATTTGCAGTTGCTTCTCTTCAATTTGCGTCATGCCACATCGGCAAATGGAGATCCCAAAAGCTTTACTTCATCCATATCAGTAAGGTTGGTTCTACTCTGATGTCGCTCTTTCCCAGTCATATTTTGAGAGCCTTCTGACATAAGGGGCTCATCCTCCTACACTGTATTGGATATTGTTTCCAGGCTATTCATAAAGTTGTGCAGTAATGTATCAGGCAGTGTTTCTCTGCTATTAATAAGGTTTTCCCTGGCCAATTCTTTGAGAAGTGTAAGCCCTCTTCCTTTTTCCTAGTCTGTCTCAGTCTGTAGGCTTTGTTGAAACCTGTGCACCCTGTGCAACCCTGCTGGCACTTGAGACACCAGTGGCACAGCCTCAAGCCTCACAGCAATATGCAAGCCATGGCAAAGAAGGAGACAAACTGAGCTGTGGACTTTCAGCTGTCCAGATGGCACAGTCATTTTGAGTGTTTACAAATGGTGTGGCCATTTTGGTTATTTAAAGTGACAGTGTTTTTGTTGAGATTCCAGAGACCTAAGAACAGACTCTGCTTGCCAAGGACAACATAGATATACCAGAGGCTGACGGCTGGAAAGGTGCGATATTCCCCTTGTTATTCTTATACCCCATACCCTCTTGGTGAACAGAGGTGCATCCAACCCTTACCTCAACCCACCTTATTGGCCAGTAAGAACTCCATCTCAGTTTGTGCACACTGATAGAGCCTTAGTGCCCTGCCCCCCTCAGCACCAATTTTTGTTTTGCTTTTTTTTTGTTTTATTCTTTTTTCATCTTTTTTTTTATTTTTATTCTTTCTTTTCTCCTTTCCAGGTTCTATTTTGTGGCTTTTTTTCTCTTCCTTTTTCCTGGTTCCCATTCTTTTCTTTCTACTGGTACTTCCTATCTTTTATAGTTCTTTTTGCACTTGTCACATATTTTTCTTCTTTATTCTCCTACTCTTGTGCTTTTCTCTTATTTTCCCTCCCCAGATATTTTTTCCCTCCTTTTTGTCTATTTATATTTCTTTTGTCCTTTTAAATTTTTTTTTTTTAAATATTACATCTCATTTATTGTCTTTCCTCTCTGCCCCTCCTTCTCTTTTTGGTGATTGTTCCTGTGTGTTGATGCACTGCATGTTTTTGTCTTATGGTTTTTACTTTTTTGGAGCTTTATTATTATTATTATTATTGTCTAACTGAATGGGAGACAGTAACAGTGCCCATACAAACCATCTATACCTATACCTCCTTCAGCCCCACCTACTGAGTGAGGGCCACCAATTGCTTCTGCATAATGTGGCCAATGACACACAACGGTCAATACAAGCCTGACTCACCCTTGACTACTCTTCACAAACAACTAACAGATCTCTGTAGCCACTCTCATTCTCCACCACACCCACCAGGAGACAGGTGGTGAGTGCATAAGTGCTGCCAATTAGTGAATAGAGGAACACATTATTCTGCTTACTCAGATACATCAAAAAAAAACAAAGAAAATGAAAATCTTGGGTGAATCACTCCAACATGCAATCACCAATTAAATATAAATACAACAAAAGTCACAATGTCTCAGA
>NW_006921740.1:2880040-2888875 GCF_000298275.1 Orycteropus afer afer
CTGAAAGCAGCACAGGAAAAACAAAAAGTTACCTACAACATGCAACCAATAAAAATAAGCTCTGATTTCTTGGCAGAAGCCACGCAGGTGAGAAGACAATGGTATGATATATATAAAACTGTGAAAGAAAAAAATTCCAACCAAAAATTATATACCGAGGAAAATTGTCCCTAAAATATGATGGTGAAATTAGGACATTTCCAGATAAGCAGAAATTAAAGGAATTTGTTAAAACCAGACCAATCTTACAATAAATGCTAAAGGGAGTCCTTTGGATACAGAAACAACAACATTAAAGAACAACCAATGATTAACACATAATTACATAACCCAGAAACCAACCAGTTATGGAAGTATACAAAGCAAAATAAGCTAACAAGATTGTAAACAGGGAACCAGAGATATCAGTTGACAAATGAGGACAACTACAAACCAAAAAGAAAGAATAAATAGCATAGTTAGAGAACTTCTAATTGGTGAGGAAATCATGACAATTGCATGATGGAAAGGACTATTCTAAACTTGGGAAGAAAATTATAAATCACAGGGTAACCTCAAAAAAAAAAAAAAAAGATAAACTTTCACATCAAAATAAAAAAGGACAAGCACAAATATTTAGCAAATACTAAAATAGTAGCAATGAAGGAGAAGATAACATGATTCATAAAAAAAATGAGCTCAGCACAGAAAATTATATGGAACAAAGAAATCAGCAACACCACACCCACACACACACACAAAAAAAAAACCCATAAAATAATGATAGCACCAAATTCATGTTTGTCAATAATTACTCTGAATGTAAGTGGATTAAATTCACCACTCAAGAGATGGAGAGTTATAGATTGGATAAGAAAACATAACCCATCAATATGCTGTCTATAAAACACACACCTTGTAGACAAAGACAAATATAGACTAAAAATCAAAGTTTGGAAAAGGATATATCAAGCAAATGTAATCAAAAAAGAATGGGAATGGTAATATTAATTTCTCATAAAACTGACTTTAAGACAAAAAGCACCGTAAGAGATGAAGAAGGACAGGATATAATGATTATAGGATTGATTGAACAAGAGGACGTAACCATATTAAATATCTATGCACCCAATGAAAAAAACCAAAAATATGTAAATCAGACTTTAACAGAATTGAAAAGACAAAGAGATGACTTTACAGTAATGGTACCAAAACCAAAAACCAACTAATTGCTGTCGAGTCTATGCCAACTCATAGCAACCCTTCTTTGGTTTTCCAAGGTGGTATCTCTATGGAAGTAGATTGCCCAGTCTTCTTTCCAAGGAGTGGCTGGTGGGTTTGAACCATCATCCTTCTGGTTAGCAGTCAAATGCCTGGCTGGTGGTTAGTTAGGTAAGTAGTAAGTTTCTAGAAATCTGTCTATTTCTTCTAGATTTTCAAATTTGTTGGACTACAGTTCTTTATAGCATCCTGATACTATCCTTTTTATTTCAGCTGGTTCTGTTATGATGTCACCCAATTTGTTTCTTATTTGTGTTATTTGTATTCTCTCTGCCTCTTTTCTTTTGTTTTCTACCTAGGTAGAAAATTTGAACAGGCCCATAGCAAAGGAATAAATTGAATAGGTCATTAAAAAATTACCAAGAATAAAAAAGCCCTGGCCCAGGTGGTTTCACTGGAGAATTCTACCAACATTCAGAAAAGAATTTACACCAATCCTCCTCAAACTATTCTGGAATGTAAAAAAGGATGGAATCCTCCCAAATTCATTTTATGAAGCAAGCATAGCCTTGATGCCAAAACCAGGCAAAGACATCACTCAAAAGGAAAACTACAGACCAATATCCCTCATGAATATAGATGCAAAAATCTTCAACAAAATCCTAACCAATACATTCCAACAACATATCAAAAAAATAACACTTTATGACTAAGTGGAGTTCATACCAGGTACGCAAGCATGGTTCAACATTAGAAAAGCAATCAATGTCATCCATCACATAAGTAAAATAAAGAAAAAGAACTACATTATCCTATTAATTGATGCAGAAAAGTCATTTGATAAAATCCAATACCCATTCCTGATAAAACTCTCAGAAAAATAGGAATAGAACAGAAATCCCTCAACAAAATAAAAGGCATATATATGAAACCAACAGCCAATATTTTTCTCAATGGAGACAGACTGAAACTATTCCCCTTGTGAACAGGAACCAAACAAAGATGCCCTCTATCACCACTTTTATTCAACATTGTATTGGAAGTCCTAGCAGAGCAATAATGCAAGAAAGGGAAATCAAAGGTATCCAAATTGGTAAGGAATAAGTAAAATTATCCCTATTTGTTGATGATATGATTCTATACAGAGAAAACCCAAGAGACTCAGCAAGAAAACTACTGGAACAAATTGAGAGATTTACACAGTGGCAGGATATAAGATCATCATACAAATATCAGTTGGATTGCTCTACTCCAGCAAAGATACTGCTGAGAAGGAAATAAGGAAATCTATACCATTTACCATAGCTACCAAGGGAGCTCAGGTGGTGTAGTGCCTAAGGCATTTGACTGCTAGCTAGAAGGCTGGCAGTTCAAAACCATCAACTACTCCTCGGAAGGAAGACTGGGCAATCTAATATATCTCAACCCAAAATCTCATTGCCATTGAGTCAATTTCAACTCATAGCAACCCCCATTGTCTTTCCAAGGCAGTAAATCTTTTTGGAAGTAGATTTCCTTCTGCATAGTGGTTGGTGGGTTTGAACCACCAACCTTCTGATTAGCAGTCAAATACCTTAGCACTGAGCCATCAGAGCTCCATATGTGTGTGTGTGTGTGTGTGTGTATTTGGATCTACCCTGTGGCTCTGCAGGAAAAAGACCTGGCCATATTCTCCCCATAAAGATTACAGTCTAGAAAATCCTCTGGGGCAGTTCTCTCTGTCACATCAGGTCATTGAGTTGAAATAGACATGGCAGCACATAACACCAACAAATCATATATACATAATCTTCTGAAGCTCTAGATTCCTCAGAGAATTGTTAGCTAATAATGCCTAGAGGTTGCAAACAAGAAATTTTACTCTCAACATTTCATGGGAATTTATTGGTAGTGATAATAAAATCTTGTTATTTGAAAACAAGCTCCAAAACACAATACCCATAGTTCACAGACAAGCACAAAGGTATTCTTTGTATTTTCCTTCATGTAAACAAAACACCAAATTTAATTTGCATCAGTATCAAGGTTTTTTTTTTTCCCCCTTATTTAGGATTTTCATTAAAAGCAGAATATATCATTTGGGAAGGATAATTAAATACATCTGAAACCCAGGAGATAAAAAGAGATGAAGAATTTTGTAATAAAAAAACAGCCTTGCCTGACCCCCTCCCCTTCCATCTAAGTTTAGAAATGACTGTTCTTGGAAGGCAGAGGGAACTCTTCATCTAAAGCACCACAGAGGGCTTAGCATGTGGGTTTTATCACTAGGAATACCCACTGTCCTAGTGCACTAGGGTTGCTGCAGGGTTGGCCTTTACCTCTAAGAATAGACAGGCTTAGGAACATGTGATTTTTAGAATCTCCTTTCCATCTCTTCCTTCTGCTCACCCCTCTCTTTGGGAAATACTGAAGGTTTCTTTCTTTTTTTCGACAGAATATTCAGTTACCATTAAACTGGCTAATGGTATGACAAGAATGATTAGTAAAGTCATAAACCCATGGGTATTCCCAAAAGAGAGTCCGAACATCCTCCCCTATGTTCAGTGAACTTCCTCCTCTTAGTTAGCACCCATCCTGCCCACCCAACAAACTCATTAATATCTTTTTTCAGTAGATTCTTCTCTGCTTCCAAATAGGCTTATGTCTTCCCTACTGAAAAAAAAAAAAAAAAAAAAAAAACACCTCTCACCAGTTTCTTCTGCCTCCTCAAGCTACCATAGCATTATTTTTTTCTTTCAGAGGCAAATTTCTTGAATGTTACCTACTACTTTTGTCTTTCTCATTATCTGTTGCTATTGTTGTTAGCTGCTGTCAAGTTGGCCGCTGACTTATGGGAAGCCCATACACAATGAGTGAGACACTGTCTGGTCCTATACTAACCCCACAATTGGTTGCAGATTGGACTCTTGTGATCCATGGGGTTTTCATTGGCTGGTTTTCAGAAGTAGGACACCAGGCCTTTCTTCCTCGTCTGTTTTAGTATGGAAGCCCCACTGAAACCTCAGCCTCCACTGACAGACGGGTAGTGTCTGTGCACAAGGGCATTGGCTGAGAATCATGCACAGAAGGCAAGAATTTACCGTGAACCACCAACGCCCCCTCAACTACCCACTTACTTCATAAATTCCTAAAATTCACTACTGTGTTAAACTAGCCTTCTAGAGCAGAGGTACTTAAATTTGAGGTTGGGAGATTCAAAATGTCTATGAGAATCTGGTAGAACTTATGGACCATTTCTCTAGGGGAAAAACAAACCTTTGCATACAATTTTAGATATTAATAGATTTCCTGAGGTTTATCTAAGGAAAACTTCAAAACCACAAATTAAGACCTTCTGCTCTAGAAGGTCACAGAAGTCTTCAACTCGCTGCGTTTCCACCTTTGAAAGGTTTAGGTGAAGAGCAAGCATGTTGAGTTCAAACTAAGAATTTCAAAGCCTCTCACTAACTGAATGACCTTGGACAAGTTACACTGTGTCTCTGACCACTCATTTCCTTACCGGTAAACTGAGAATAAGAATATTTAGCTCAAATTTTGTTGTGAGGATTTCAAACAATGATAAATGAAAAACATGTAAGCCACTCAATAAAAGAGACATCATTTCTTTTTCATTAGCCTCATCATACTATTTTTGTGAAAGCTTTCTGACCGTTCCACAAATTTCCACAAATAATGCACACATTATACAGTTTTTTGCAAACCATGTAATCCTCTTGCATATCAGTTTCCAATGCACGCTATAAGAGTTATATGCATGTGTGTATCTTTCTCAGTAGTGATCAACTCTCTGTCCTCTTACTGTTCTACTCCAGTTCTAACTGCAATGGCGTATTTCTGCCATCATCTGAAATTTAGAATGTCAAAATCCAAACTAACCTCTTCTTTCTAAAATGACTTCTTTCCTCTTGACTTGCCTATTTTCTTCCATCATTCTCCCAATCATTCAGACCACTGGGATCCTCGGAATCATCTCTGCCTCCTTTTTCTGCCTCATTTAATCTACGATCAGTCACTAGAGTCTTATTGAGCCTCTCTTGTATCTTTTGTAGCTACCTCTTTATGTCTATTTCCACTGTTGCTATCCCCTCACACTTGAGATTCTCCCAGCACCTGCCCTGGTCACCCTTCCCTCCAATCTCTCCTGAATTACACTACCAGAATAAACCAAAATCAAATTCACTGCCATTGAGTTGATTCCAACTCATAGCAACCCCCCTTGGGGGCAGTAAATCTTTACAAAAGTAGATTGCCCCATCTTCCTTCCTCAGAGTGGCTGCTGGGTTTGAACCATCGACCTTCTGGTTAGCAGTCAAATGCCTTGGGCATTACACCACCAGAGTGCCTTCCTACCAGAATAATCTTCCTAAATTGCCATTCTTTTCCTACCTTACCACTGCTCTGTGCCTTCTTGCAATTGCCTATAGCACTGACACTCAACACCATATACATTGGAGTATAAAATTATTAATAAAATGGACTATGTATTTTATTAGGAGCTCTAGTAGCGTAGTGCCTAAGGCACTTGACTGCTAACCAGAAGACTAGCGGTTCAAACCCACCAGCCACTCATTGGAAGAAATATGGGGCAATCTACTTCCATAGTGATATGCTTCAGAAACCCAAGGATGGGTCGCTATGAGTCAGGTCCGACTCGATGGCACAAACAACAACAACGTATATTTTATTAACATGTTCAAATATTTTTTAGAAATAGATAAATTTATTCTGCTGGTGGAAAAAACAGTCTTATTCCCAAAAGCAAAGTGATAAACGGAGACCAAAACAACAACAACAGCAACACAAAATCATTCTGCTTAACAACAATTAATACATATAAGACAATGAACAAAAAATTTCTGGCTCTTTGAAAACTTTGAATTACAGAAGCATATTGTGGTTTGCAAACGCTCGGAAGGATGCCAACCGATTTTGGTGTTTTTCACCAAGGAAGGATTACACTGGCATCAAACACAGAGCCCAGGACACCAAATCACTCTCCAGATAAGAATAGCCTATGTTGTGAGATATTGAAGGTAAATCTGATTGGAGTTGTTGCCTACTCGAAAAGTAGGACTGTGTAACATAAAGGGACTCCTTAGTAGAAATCTTTGTGGAGTCAAAAGAGACAACAACAACAACAACAACAAAAAAAAAAAAAAACAGGGAAGTGAAGGCTTTGAAAAGATGTGTGAATCTAAACATTTCTTCTTCATGCTGAGGGCAGCCATGTTGTTTCTCCTGTGGTCCTGTTGCAGGTCCCGTATCTTTCACATGACATCAATTGGTGACTTCAGGCCTCTGTGCTGCCCCTCTCTGACTCTACATACTTATTAGCTGATCCAAGGGACTGTGGTGGCATAATGGTTAAACGTTAGGCCACTAACAGAAAGGTTGGCTATTCAAACCCACCCAGTAGCTCTGTGGGAAAAAGCTGGTAATCTGTTCCCAGCTCAGAAACCTTACAGAGCAGTTTTACTCTGTCGCATAGGGTCACTAAAGCAAAAAAAAAAAAAAAAAAAACCTCACTGCCATCGAGTTGATTCTGACTCATAGTCACTCCTCCTTGGGTTTCCGAGGTGGTATCTCTATGGAAGTAGATTGTCCAGTCTTCCTTCTGAGGAGTGGCTGATGGGTTTGAACCACCAGCCTTCTGGTTAGCAGTCAAATGCCTTAGGCACTACACCACCAGCACTCCTTGTAATGTCACTATGAGTTGAAAATAAAGTTGACAGTCTGTAACAACAGTGATCTAATCCGGAGTCCTGGGGTGGTATAAACAAGATAAAACCAAAAGGTTGGGGATTCAAATACACCCAGAGATGCCTTGAAAATAATTCCTGGAGATCTACTTCCAAAATCCCATCCACTGAAAACCCTGGGTAGCAAAGCTATACTTTGACACCCGAGGTCACCACGAGTCGGATCAACTTGCCAGCACCTAGAAAGAAAATGATCTAACCCAGAGGTTCCAAAACTGTCTCTGTTCACAGTGTCTAAATGGCTTAGTAATTTTTTTTATGGTAACTTTAGGTAAAAACAAACAAACAACAATAATAATAAAAACCACCAGTTCTAATTATTAAGCAGTTATGCTCAAACATCTTAAATATTCATGTCCAAACAACTTAGCAACTTTATGAAAAAAATGGTACACATAAATTCAAAGAAAACTACTATTTTTAGTTTTATTCTTAAATATCCACAATCACTTACAAATAAGATGAGTGTACCTGTTGGGCACTGTACAACTTCTCAAACTTTTAAATCAGACTGGACACTACCCCCTCATTGCCTGTTTCATACTGATTTTTACTCAGCACTTCTTTTTTTTTTTTCATCATTTTGACTGCCAAGAATTTGGCTTCACAGAGATGTGATAAGATCAAAAGGAATGTATTATGATCTAATGTTGAAACTATGAACTACCTCAAGCTAGATGACAAATATCACTGTGCTTTTCTTGAGGATGAAAAGTATCCTCTGGCATTCTGTGCACCTCAGCACACAGCCTGGGAATTGCAAATCCAATCCCTTGTTACTCAAAATTTTGTCATGGACCGATAGTGTTAACATCATCTGGGAACTTATTAGAAACGAAAATTCTCATCCCCATCTCCCAGACCTACTGAATCAGAATATGCATTTTAACAAGATGCCTAAGAGATTTGTATGCACATGCCTTTTGAGAAGTATGGTTATAAACCATTATTTGCCACTTGATTATATCCTAGTGTTGTTTAATTTGCATGTCACCTAATCTTTTCTGTACAACCTTTGTATCATGGCTAATTTTATATGTCAATCTGGGTAGTCTTGTTTGGTCAAACACTAATATAGACATTATTATGAAGCAGTTATATATGATTAAATCAACTGGTTTTAAACAAAGCAGATTACCTTCCATACTTGGGTAAGCCTCATCCAATAAATTGAAGGCCTTACAAGCAAAAAAGGGAGGTTTCATCCAGCCAAATAAAAGACAGGTATATGAGCAGAATATTTACATTAGGTAGATTCACTCCTTGGAGAGATCAATCATGGGAGAATAGAAGGGCAGTGTATGCACGGGGAGGCAACTTGGGGGCAGGAGTGCAAGGGACGGGAAGGACCCTGGGGAGAGATAACTATGGGGAGGAAGTAGAAAGAGTGCTGTTACATTGTGGGAAATTGAAGTCAATGTCATGAGACAAAATGTGTATGAACTGCTCTATGGAAAATGAATTTGCTTTGTACTTTTACCCAAATCACAATTTAAAAAAAAGGGGGGAGGGGGTTCCCAAGGAAGTAGTCTGCCTGACTATAAATAGACATCTTACCTGAATTCCCTCTCCCTCAATGCCTGACCCAATGATTCTGGGATAGAAGATGGCCAGAATTGCTAGACTGCTTGCTGAGCTACAGATTTTTTATTTGCTAACCCTCACAATTGTGTGAGCTAATTTTGTAAAATAAATTTTTCTCTCTCTAAATATATATGTGTGTGTGTGTGTGTGTGTATTAGAGAGAGACAGAGATACATGTTATTAAACATATAATATATTGGGAGCTCTGGTAGCATAGTGCCTAAGGCACTTGACTGCTAACCAGAAGGCTGGCGGTTCAAACCCACCAGCCACTCCTCGGAAGGAAGATGGG
>NW_006921740.1:2890167-2898307 GCF_000298275.1 Orycteropus afer afer
AAAAAGGCAAGGTCCCAAATACATTGACATTCTTATTAGGGTTCAGAATGGATGCAATATTTTTAGGATCTCAGGTTTGATATGTTACTTCTTTACAAATCAATAAAGTTCATTATTTGGGTCATGGAAAGAAGAGAATTATGTACTAATATTTAGTTTGATAAGGAAGATACATATATGTTTTAAGGTTGTATATCCAAAAACCATACTGAAAGGACTTAACAAAAATGAAGGCAGAGTAGAAGCTATTAAAAGTTAGGTAGACTGCATTTCCTAAAAATATAATGCACTAAGTGTTCCAAAATAATGCTGCCATTTATTAATTGCACTCACGAATCATTTGAATGCCAAGATCTGCATGCGTGCAAAATGTCATGGAAATTGGATTCAATTATTTTTGAAACAGCTGTCTCCACTACAGCCAAAATGAACGTACCAAGTTCTTGGGAACATACTTGAAAGGAAAAGAAATCAGAAAGGAGATTTGGCTTTGTCAGAGGGTTTCTGTTTGTCTAAATGTCACTAACTACTCTCTACTTTCATTTTTCCTTCAAAGGTGCCTTTCCCACTGAAATCCCATTGACTTGGTGAAACAAAACATCCTGCTAATGGACACAAGGTCACTGTTTGCTTGCTCAATAGGCAGCTTGGATCAGTACCATAATCACAAACCACTTTCTTACCCCAGTCAATGATTTCATAGACACAGAAGAGGAGAGAAGGGGACTCAGAGAGGAGGACAGAATCACGGATTCATAAGGGCCAATAGATCATAGAGTCGAAAATGTTCACTCCCTTGGCAATTACCCTTGACTGTAGTTCCATACTATACCCCAGCTCGTATTTCTCACCACCTCCACTGTTCCCATAATCTTGCTCCGGGATTACTGTATCAGGTTCTTACCTAGTGTCCTTCCTTCATTCTTACCCTCATTCTCCACAGAGGACCAGGGTAATCTTAAAAAACAAAAACAGACCACATCCCCTTGTCAAAAATTGTTCAACGGATAAAAACTGTTCATGACTATTAGAATAAAGACAAGACCAATTGCTAGGAAAGAACATCATGGTTGTTAGAGTAGAAGCCTAGGGGAAACCCTCAGTGATAGACTCAAACACACCAGCTTTCATGAAGACGACACCGGACCAGATATTTCATTGTTATACATAAGGTCACCATGAGTTGGAGTTGACTTGATGGCAACAATAACATTAAAATAAGATACAAACACATGCCAAACTCAGTCAGATCTTATAGAATCTGTTCACTTTCCACCTCACTTCACATTCTTTCCCTATTTCCTAGCCTCTAGCCACACTGACCTTCTTATCCCTAGAATACAATCTCCTTCCTATTTGAGGCCTTTCTCTAATTATTCTTGCTTACACTCTATTTGCATGCAGGTCTCTGCAAAGAAGGAACTTCATTGAAGAAGTTTTTCTGACCACCTACTCTATATAATTGTTGTTTTTGTTGGGTGCTATTGAGTTGATTCTGACTCATTGTGACCCCATATGACAGAACAGAATCACCTCATAGTGCTTTCTCAGTTATAATCTTTATAGAAGTAGATTGCCAGTTCTTTCTCCCACACAGCCAATTGATGGATTTCAACTGCCAGTCTTTCAATTAGCAACCAAGTGTTTAAACACTTCACCATCAGGGTTCCTTCCTATATAAATAGCTACTCTAATAAAAGACACCAAGCCATAGTATTTTCAATCCCTCTTATGCATGTGAGAGCTGGTCAAGGAATAAGGAAGACCAAAGAAGAGATGATGCTTTTGAATTGTGGTGTTGGAAAAGAATGCTATGAATACCATGGTCTGCTGAAAAGACTAACAAATCTGTCCTGGAAGAAGTACAGCCAGAATGCTTTTTTGAAATGAGAATGGCCAGATTTTGTCTCACCTATTTTGGTCATGTTGTCAGAAGGAACCATTCCCTGGAGAAGGATGTCATGATTGGTAAGGTAGAGGGTCAGGAAAAAAGGAGAAGGCCCACAACAAGATGGATTAACACAGTGCCTGCCATGATGGGCTCAGGTATAGCAAAGATTGTGAGGCTGGCACAAGATCGGGCAGTGTTTTTCTGTTGTACATGGGTCGCTATGAGTTGGAGACAACTCAACGGCACCTAACAACAACAAAAATACATCTTTCTCTATACCATTATTCCACTTCATTTTTTTAATACATTTACCCTATCTGACTTGGAAGGAAGGTTGGGCAATCTACTTCCATAGTGATACCTCCTCAGAAACCCAAGGAGGGGTTGCTATGAGTTGGATGTGACTCGATGGCAGTGCATTGTGTTGTTGTTGTGTATACCCTATCTGAATGTATTCTATTTGTTTGTTAATTTGCCAGTTTTATAAATAGTGTTCTCCTATAAGAATGGAAGAGCTCTGGTGGCCTAGTGCTTAAGGCATTTGATTGCTAACCAGAAGGCTGGTGCTTCAAACCCACCAGCCACTCCTCAGAAGGAAGATTGGGCAATCTATTTCCGTAGTGATACCACCTCAGAAATCCAAGGAGGGACTGCTATGAGTCGAGTCAGACTCCATAGAAGTGAGTTTGGTTTAGATTTTTTTTTTTTTTTTTTGTCTATAAGAATGAATGTACAATGGGATCTGGAGCCTGATCTGTTTTATTCACTCTTGTATTCCTTGAATGGAGCCTGAACATAATAAGTACATGCTTGCAAAGGCCGTAGAGATGAACTAGCCCTGCTCTTTTCTTTTGCAGACATAGTTGAGATCCAGAGAAAATATTGACTTGTCCCATGTCCATAGTCAGTTAATGATAGAGCCCAAGCTAGCACTTAGTCATGTGGCTCCTGGTCCATGCTATGTCTGTTCTACTTCCTGGGTATTCATTCAAAGGAATAGCAATCTCACCCTAAGTGGTTTCTTAAAAAATTGTTCAAAATAAATTCAAGTGACTCTGAATCATAAATGCCTCATCTTTGGACATGAAAAATGGTTTGTGAAGTTCATCATCCAAATCTTCTGGGCAATGAGTTCTTTACATCACCAGACTTCCTTGGAGTATTAACATGCTAGTTGGTTTAGACTTCAAGGTGGAAGTTGGTTTTGCTTGTTTTTTAAGTTTCTTATTCCATTATTAAAGTAAATCTGTTGATTAAATTAACATATCAGATGGAACAACAAAACTAGAAATAACTTAGATCTCTGAAGATAATTTATTCATTAAATTAGAACTTTTAAACACAGGCAAAAGAGAAAATAACTATTATTAAAATGTTCCATCCAAATTGCTGCTTATCTTACACTATGCTAATTAGTAACAGCACCCAAAATTCACTCTTCCACAACAATCAGAGAACATCAGATATTACAAAAAGGCTGTGGGAGGAGGGGGAAGGAGGGTACTAGTTACTAGAAGAGCTGAACAATAATCGTTAAGGTGTGTGCTCAGTTTCCATCCTTAGGAGTCTGTGCCTAGATTCATAATACTTCTTTCCTCTTTCCATCACTTCGAGCACAAGTTTAATTTGCCCATGTTAGGATTTTAGCAGGATTAAATCCCTTCCAATCCATTTTATGAAGAGTGAGCAGAATGACTTTTTTGTTTTTGTTGTTGTTAGGTCGAGTCGATTTTTGACTTGTAGTGGCCCCATGTGACAAAGTAGAACTGCCCTGCAGGGTTCCCTAGGTTGTAATCTTTACAGGAGCAGATTGTCATGTTTTTCTCTCGTGGAGTCACTGGGTGGGTTTGAACCCCCAACCTTTTGGTCAGCAGCTGAGTGCTTAACCATTGCACCACCAGGGGTCCTTTTGGAATGACCCTGTTGTTTTATGTGTCATTGAGTCAATTCCAACTCATAGTGACCTTATGTACAACAGAATGAAACACTGCCTTGTCCTGTGCCGTCCTCCTAATCCTTACTATGCTTGAGCCTATTCTTGCAGCTGTGGTGTCAATCCATCTCTTTGAGGGTCTTCCCATTTTCCTCTGACCCTCTGCTTTACCAAACACTGGTAGCGTAGCGCCTAAGGCACTTGACTGCTAACCAGAAGGCTGGTGGTTCAAACCCACTAGCCACTCCTCGGAAGGAAGATGGGGCAATCTACTTCCGTAGTGATACTGCCTTGGAAACTCAAGAAGGGGTCACTATGAGTCGGGTCTGACTCTACGGCACATAACAACAACAACATATACTTCTCCAGGGACTGGGCCCTTCTGACAATATGACCAAAGTAGTTGAGATGAAGTCTGGCCATTCTCGCATCTAAAGAGCATTCTGGCTGCCCCTCTTCCAGGATAGATTTGATCATTCTTCAGGTAGTCCACAGTATTTTCAGTATTCTTTGCCAACACCACAATTCAAAGGCATCAATTCTTCTTTAAGTTTCCTTATTCACTATCCAGCTTTCACATGCATATGAGGTGATTGAAAATATCATGGCTTGGGGTAGGCACACTTTACTCTTCAAAGTGACATCTTTGCTCTTCAAAAGTGATCTGTTGCAGCAGATTTGTCTAGTGCAATACAATGTCTGATTTCCTCACCATTCCTTCCATGAGTGTTAATTATGGAACCAAGTAAAATGAAATATTTGACAACTCCAATCTTCTCTCCATTAAACATGATGTCGCTTATTGATCCACTCATGATGATTTTTGTTTTTTTTTATGTTGAGGTGTAATCCATACTGAAGGCTATAATCTTTGATCTTCATCAATAAGCGCTTCAAGTCACCTTCATTTTCAGCAAGAAAGATTGCATCATCTACATATCACAGGTTGTTGATGAGTCTTCCTCCAATCCTGATGCCATCATGTTCCTCTTCGTATATTTTGACTCACAATGAATCAGTAAATGAAGGTCCGGAAAGCTTTACTCTATCTATAGTAATAAGGCTGACTCTACTTTGAGGAGGCAGCTCTTCCACAGTCAATTTTTGAGTATCTTCCAACCTGAGTACTCATCTTCCAGCACTATATCAGACAATGTTTCCCTGCTATTCATCAGGTTTTCAGTGGCCAATTTTCTCTGAAGTGGTCATGGTAACATCCTTCTTCCTAATTTGTGTTAGTCTGGAAGCTACACTGAAACCTGTCTACCATAGGTGGCCCTGCTGGTATTTTAAATATTGGTTGGAAAGCTTCTAGCGTCAAAGCTACATCATTAAGACAAACTAACAGATGAGTGATGGATATGTAATATTAACTTACAATAATAAATTATAATATTGTATTTCATCTCTTCTAGACACTATGCTATCCATTTTATATAGATCATCTCATATAATCTTCAAGACAACTCATAATTTATGTATGTATTATCATCTCCATCTTACAAAAAAGTAACTGGTGTTCAGAAAAGTTCTATCTTTCCTTTAGAGATGAGAAACTTCAATTTGAGAAAGGCTCTATATACAAGCATACAGCTGGTGTTTTGAGGAGCAGTTCTATCTGTGGACTGTTTCTATCTGATAACATGTCCTTTGTACTTAACTCCTATATGATCCAGTGCCTGCCTTCAAGGAAATTAAAATTGTAAGGTCCTGTGATGCACTGTTAAAGGAAATTGGGATATTTTGTCTGGAGACATGCAGTAGCTGCCTTGTGTTTCTGAAGGACACAGAAAAGAGATTAGATTTATTTGGGAGATGAATAAGACTTATTTTCCAAGAATTTAAGTGAGTGAATTTGATTTAATGGCAGAAAATTTCAAAAAGGGCTCTCAGTTCAGTATAAGGAAGAAACTTCTAACAGTAGACCTGGGTGTCTCTTCATGTATTAGTTCAAGAAGGCACTGGAAGTTCACCCAAAGCAGTTATAAAGCCAACATTATTCTCAATGAAGAGAGACTGAAACCATTCCTCTTGAGAGTGGAAACCAGACAAGGATGCCCTCTATCTCCACTTCTGTTCAACATTGTATTGGAAGTCCTAACCAGGGCAATAAGACAAGAAAAGGAAATCAAAGGCATCCAAATTGGTAAGGAAGAAATGAAACTATTCCTATTTGCAGATGATATGATCCTATACATAGAAAACCCAAAAGATTCAGCAAGAAAACTACTGAAACCTATTGAAAGATTTAGTATAGTGAAAGGATACAAGAGCAACATACAAAAATCAGTTGGATTCCTCTATACCAGCAAAGAGGTCTCTGAAAAGGAAATATGGAAATCAATATCATTTACAATAGCTACCAAAAAGATAAGATAGCTAGGAATAAATCTTACACAAAAGACTTGTACAAAGAAAACTACAAAACACCACTTTAAGAAACCATAAGAGATCTACATAAATGGAAGAACATACCATGCTCATGGATAGGAAGACTGAACATTATGAAAATATCAATACTTTCCAAAGAAATCTATATATTCAATGTAATCCTGATGCAGATTCCATCAACATTCTTCAAAGATATGGAAAAAACGATCACTAATTTTATATGGAAGGGAAAGAGACCTCGGATTCAAAGGACTAGTGAAGAAGAAGAACAAAGTAGGAGGTCCCACACTCCCAGAACTCAAAACATACTATACAGCCACAATAATCAAAGCATCCTGGTATTCGTACAACAGACCCATAGACCAGTAAGTTCAGAATTGAGAACCCAGAAATCAATCCATTGATCTGCATTCAGCTAGTCTTTGACAAAGAGCTGAAATCCATTAAATAGGGGAAGAGATAGTCTCTTTCACAAATGGTGCTGGCAAAACTGGATATCCACTTGCAAAAAAATGAAACGAGATCCATACCTCACATCCTATACAAAAACTAATTCCAGATCAATCAAGAACTTAAATATGAAATCTAAATCTATAAAGTTCATCAAAGAAAAAATAGGGATAAACTCAGGAGTTCTAATTTATGGCATAAATATACTATCAAGCATAATAACCCAAGATGCACAAACAGCAGAAGATAAATTAGATGAGTGAGACCTTCTAAACATAAAATTTGTATATGCATCAAAAGACTTCTCCAAAAGACTAAAAAGAGAACTTACAGATTGGGGAAAAAAAAATATTTGGCAACAACATACCTGACTCATCTCTAAAATTTATAGAAAACTCCAGCACCTCAACAACAAAAAGAGAAACAACCAAATTTAAAAATGCGCAGAAGACAAGAATAGACACTTCACCAAAGAAGACATGCAGACGACCAACAAATATATGAAGAAACGTTCACAATTATTAGCCATTAGAGAGATGCAAAGCAAAATAATCATGAGATACCATCTCACCCCAGGATTAATAGCAAAGTTCAACAAGACAGAAAATAACAAATGCTAAGAGCTCTGATAGTGTAGTGCCTAAGGAACTTGACTGCTAACCAGAAGGCTGGCGGTTCAAACCCACCAGCCACTCCTCAGAAGGAAGATTGGGCAATCTACTTCCGTAGTGATACTGTCTCAGAAACCCAAGGAGGAGTCATTATGAGTTGGGTCCGACTCGATGGCACATAACAGCAACAACAACAGCGAGGATTTAGAGGGACTGGCACTCTCATACACTGCTGGTGGGGGTGTAAAATTATACAACCACTGTGGAAATCAGCATGGCAATTCCTTAAAAGGTTGGAAATAGATACCATTTGATCCAGCGGTCCCATTACCAACTACATATCCTAAAGAAGTAAGAGCCAAGACACAAAAAGATATATGCACACCCATGTTTACAATAGCAAAGAGATGGAAACAACCTAAGTGTCCATCACAGGAGGATAACCAAGCTATGGTACACACACAACGTAATACTATGCAACACTAAAGAATAATGTAGAATCTGCAAAATAGTGCATAGTGTGAATGAACTTGGAGGGCATTATGCTGTGAAATGAGTCAATCACAAAAGGACAAATATTATATTAGTTCACTATTGTAAAAAGTCAAGGAAAGGTTTATACATAGAAGAGAAATTTCTTTGCTGGTTACCAAGGATAGGAGGGAGCAGAGGGGTGAATTCCCTAGATAGGTGGACTATATGTTGTTGTTGTTATGTGCCATCAAGTCGGACGTGACTCATAACGACCCCTCCTTGTGTTTCCAAGGCAGTATCACTATGGAAGTAGATTGTCCCATCTTCCTTCCGAGGAGTGGCTGGTGGGTTTGAACCACCAGCCTTCTGATTAGCAGTCAAGTGCCTTAG
>NW_006921740.1:2898447-2899679 GCF_000298275.1 Orycteropus afer afer
GGGACATTGAGTTTATGCTAACAGTGGTAGAATATTTTGGAAAAGGATAGCAATAATGGTGGCACAACATGAAAAATGTCACCAATGTCCTAGCTGTGAATGTGGAAGTTGTTATGTTGGTGAATGTTTTGTTGTATATGTTTTCACCACAATAAAAGTTAAAGGTGTGTGTGTGTGTGTGTACACATATTTTTTTTTCAGAGATGATCAGGCAGGAAGTGATTGGGCCAGATTACTTCTAAGATTCCATCCAGCTCTAGGAACAAGCAACACTCAGTTTTCACAATCTGGTATGCAGGAAGGCTCTTCATGACCTAAACTAAAGCAATTTTAGTTGGCAAAGATACATAGTCTTAAACTAGCCAGACCAGATTGGTAAAGATATGACTGCATTTTTCTGGCACTATTCCATCCAGTCTTTGTTTTACTGAATGTGTGGGGAGAGGTACAATAGAGGCCCCACTCTTGTTTGGGAGTAAATATTCCACTTGTGAGTGGGCCAAGACCATCCAAGCTCTCGAACCTCATTTCTTCCTCATTCCCTAGGAAAGGTGAAAGGTAAATTATCCTTTTAGCTTTCTGAAGTCCACTTTGCCAAGTTCTCACCAGATTCTTTCTTTTTCTAGAACTGTTTTGGTTTTCATTGTTCTTATCCACATTTAATTGTAGAAACCACCAGGCCCTTCTTCCAATACTCCTAATTAACATTGGAAGCTTTCTTTTCCTTCTAGACTGACAAACACGCTTCTCAATAAATTAATCCAACCAATATATATTTTACTTCAAAGCAATAGATGTCTCAGGTGCCGGCTATGTGCCAGGATCCATGCTAGATTGTGCGGTATAAAAATGGAAAACTCATGGTCTCTTCCCTGGAGGAAGACCTTACAGGACATTTTGAGTTGTAAATCACAAAAACAAAACTTAAATTACTAGTTGCCAACAAGTCAACCCTGACTCATGACAAATTCACGTGTGTCAGAGTAAAACTGTGCTCCATAGAATTTTCAATGGCTGGTTTTTCCAGAAGATTTCCAGCACTTCTTCTGAGGTACATCTAGATGGATTCAAACCCTCAACCTTTTGATCAGCAGCTAAGCATCTTAACCATTTATACCATTCAGTGTCTCCAAAGTAGAATTAGCCAAGGCAAAAAGAATTCATTGACTCACATATCCAAACTGTAGAAAGGTGTGGGATGACATGACTAGAGCCTGGAGTACCTTCAATAT
>NW_006921740.1:2899779-2909619 GCF_000298275.1 Orycteropus afer afer
CAGCTCTCCTCATGATGCTGACAATATAATTACCAGGAACTCCAGGTTCAATCTTTCCAGAGTTACTACCCAAGAGGAAAGGGCTACTCTCCCAGTTACAGGATAAAAAATCCTGGGAAAGAACTTGATTGGTCAAGCTTAGGTCACATTCTATCAATCACTGTGTCTGGAGGAGCAGGGACAGGTACCATTTGAACTCATGGTAGAGAAATGGAGTTTGGCAAAGGCAGAGGGGGATTGACTTCCTAAAAAGAAGGGAAATACTATTTCCTGAGCTCTGGTGGTGTAGTGGATAAAGCATTTGGTTGCTAACCAGAAGGTCAGAGGTTCAAACTCACCGGACGCTCTGTGGAAGGAAGATGGAGTGACCTACTTCCATAAAGATTTACAGCCTCAGAAACCCAATGAGGGTCCCTATGAGTTAGAATAGACTTGATGGCAGTGAGACGGGTTTGTTTCTTTGGACCTTGAGGAGTTTACTAGTTTACAGGGAAGAGAGATATTTAAGCAAGTCATAATAATGCAATGTTTTACATGCATTAATGGAGGAGTGTTTAAGAATTAGGATAAGGGGCAATAAAACACAAGGAAGCAATGAACTCTACCTAGAGATTTAGGTAAAATTTTAAAGAGGAGGTGACTTTTGAATTGGATCTTCAAGGTCTAGGAGGAGTTCATAAAGAATGAGAAAAGGTGAGAAAATAGGCTTAAATCAGGTTGTGCTACACCTAAAGTACTAAGAAGTTTAGATGAAATTCTGTGGGCAACAGTGGAGAACTTTAAGCAGAGAAGTAATATAGTACCACCCACCCTTACACCGAGACTAAAGGGCCTTGCACTGGGAATCACCCCTTAGTTGATCTAGCTTTTGCTCTTCTGTGACCGTTCCACCTTCTACAAAACCCAAGGATTCCACGGAGCCAACAGAATGTGTCTACCCAGAGCCTGGATCTTCCTCAGTTCTAGATCACAGACCAAGTGTTCAGAAATTGAAATCCCCTTCTCAGACAATCACAAGTCTGCTTGTAGGGTTTGGAAATTGTGCAAGACTCCATAGGCTGATTCTCTAAACCCAAATGGTGGCTTCTTGCTGGGGGTATGAGACAGAGCTTGGACATGTATGCTGGATGTCCATATGTATGCATCCAAGGACCTTTATGAGGTGGGACAGAGCCATGGAGTAGGAAATGTAGGGTTTGGGGAGTAGGATGATTTAAAACCTTCTATGGCCACTCCTTGGAAGGAAGGTTGGGCAATCCTACTTCCGTAATGATAACTGCCTCGGAAACCCAAGGAGGGGTTGCTGCGAGTCGGGGCCAACTCAATGGCAAATAACAACAACAACAACAACATGGGAGCTCTGGTAGCATAGTGCTTAAGCCACTTGACTTCTAATCAGAAAGCTGGTGGTTCAAACCCACCAGCCACTCCTCAGAAGGAAGGTTGGGCAATCTACTTCCATAGTGATATTGTCTCAGAAACCCAAGGAGGGGTTGCTATGAGTCAGGTCTGACTCGATGGCACATAACAACAACAACATGGACACAACAGAAGACCATCAGTTAAAACTAGTTCAAACCCACCAGCCACTCCTCGAAAGGAAGATTGGGCAATCTACTTCCATAGAGATACTACCTTGGAAACCCAAGGAGGGGTCACTATGAGTCGGATCCAACTTGATGGCAGTGAGAAAGAGAGAGAGAGACAGAGACAGAGTCCTGGGTGGTGTAAACAGTTAACATGATCAGCTGCTAACTGAAAGGTCAGAGGTTCAAGTCTACCCAGATGTGCCTCAGAAGAAAGGCTTGACAACCTACTTTCAATAAATCAGCCATTGAAAACCTTATGGAGAGAATGGGAGTTAAGATGGTGGGCGGGGCAGACACACTGTGCAGAACGTCTACAATAAAAACCTAAGAAATCAAGGGACACAGATCCAAATGATAATCCTGGGACTCTGAGTTTCAAAGAAAAGGATAAAGAGTAGATCAAATATCTGTTGGAAGAAGAAATTGAACAAAAGCAGTGAATAAGAGATATGGAACAGTGTGTTGCCAGCCAGCCTGGCATAGTGTGGCCATTTTGGATTATTGCAAGCAGTGTTTGATCAGGGCAGGAATCAAGTAACCAACTCCACTCACCCAGGACTGCACAGATGCCCACACTAGTGCCTGGCTACAAGAGAGGTGTGATCTTCCCCTTTACCCCCCACCACTCTCAGTGACAAGAAGTGTGGCCATCCCCACCCACCTGGTGACCAGAGGCACACCCCCTGTTCAATGTCCCTGCCTCACCCAGTGGTCCATCCAGTCCACCTTCCCCCATCTAGCCCCTCAGCTGCTCCCCTGGTGACCTGAGGTGCACTCTCTCAGAAGAAGTGATGCATGCCCACCACCGCTGAAGTCAGCAAGGTATGATCTCACAGTCCATATGCTGCACATCCATGGTGTCTGTGGTTGGCAGTGTATACCCCCTTGGATCAGGTGTGATGCACCCGTCACCTCCACTTTTGGTGGCATGCAGCCCTGTGAATCAGGTGCTATATGCCCACTGCCCCTGTGTTCAGTGATGCACACAACTCGCACACATGAAGCAACCACCTCCACTGATACTCACTTTCTCCCATTTTCTTTTGTTTTAGCCCCTGCACTGAGAGGCAGCAAAAGAAATCTCCCCATAAAAAAAAAAAAGTCCTAGCCCAGACAACTTCACTGGCAAATTCTACCAAACACTCAAATTACTGACACCAGTTCTACTCAGACTATTCCAGAACATAGAAAAGGATGGAGTACTCCTACATTCATTCTATGAAGCCAAGCTAGCAAAAGACACCACTAAAAAAAGAAAATTACAGACCAATATACCTCATGAATAAAGATACAAAAATTTTACACAAAATCCTAGCCAATAGAATCCAATAATATATCAAAAAAATAATACATGATGACCAAATGGGATTCATACCAAGTATGCAAAAATGATTCAAAATTAGAAAAATAATCAACATAATTCACCACATAAATAAGACAATAGAAAAGAACCATATGTTCATATCAATCAATGCAGAAAAAGCATTTGACAATATCCAATACACATTTCTGATTTTTTTTTTAAATGGCAAGATAAGAATAGAAGAGAAAGTTCTTAACATAATTAAGAGCAAGAGCAAGTACACAAAACCAAAACCAACATTATTCTCAACAAAGAAAGACTGAAAACATTCTCCTTGTGAATGGGAACTAGAGAAAGATGCTCTCTCTCTCTCTTTCTCTCTCTCTCTCTCTTTCAAATAAGGGAAAGTTTTTTTTTAACATTTTATTGTGATTTGGGTGAAATTTCACAAAGAAGCTTCATTTCACAACAGTATTCAACATTTCATGCACATTTTGTTTTGTGACACTGTCTACAATCCCCACAAGACAATAGCTCTTTTCCCACTTCCTCCCTGTGCCTTTCTTGCCTATGCATTTCTGCCTCCTTAGCTTTCTCCCTGTGAAAATTCTATCCTTCTGATCTCTCATGGTTGATTTTTCCAAGCAGTACATCTCTCTGGCACAGGTGTTCAGCTCATATGCCTGTCTATTGTTTGGTTGAGAGTTAAAGCACAAGAGTGAGTTCAATTCCAGGCCTGAAGGATGACTAGGAGTCATAGTCTTAGGGATTTCACCAGTCTTTATTCAATGAGTAATCCTTGTCTTTTTAATGTTTTTTAGTTTTGTTCCACATTTTTTCTCCCAGTCTGTCCAGTATCTGCAATTTTGCTCCCTTTCTGAGTGGTTGGCATAGGTAGCTGGACACCATCTAGTTCTTCTGGTCTCAGGATCATATACATTGAGCTTCTCATGGCCCATTAGTCCTTTGACCAGTTGTTTTCATGGGTCTTTGATATTTTTCACTCTTTCTTTCTCCAGATGAGGAGAGACTAATAGTTGTATCTGAGATGGACACTCACAAGCTTCTAAGACCCCAGTTGCTCCTCACCACAGTAGGATGTGGAGCAACGTTTCTGTGTAGCATATTATGCTAATTGAGTCTGATGTCCCCTGTGGCCATGGTCTCAAGTCTGCAGGCCCAGCGACTTACTCCCTCAAAGTGCATTCTTTGGGGTTAAGAAGTTATCCTAACTTTGTCCCCTGCTAACTCCATAATGCATATGGACATTTTTATAGCACATACAAATACATATGTAGGAATATCATCTGCCAAACCTATGTATGGTCATGTGTGTATTCCCATTTACCTACCCATCCCTGATCTTTTTACCTGTATATCTATGTATCCACCAGTAGGTTAGTGTTTGCTATCACTGCTAATGTATTTACCTTTGTTGTTGGTACCTCTTGTGCACCTCTTTGTGCCTTCCTTTTCCTTGTGATACTGTGTTGGTCACACACTTTTATTATACTGCCTTTCCCTTCACTCAAGTTAACACATGTCTTTTAACTAGCCAGCAATTCCCCCTCACCTCCCCTACCATCTCTGATAACCAACAAAGATGCTTTCCTTCCCTATGTGAACCCTTCTTGGACTTTTTATAATACCAGACTCATACAATAATCATCCTTCTGTGATTGACATATTTCACTCAACATAATGTCCTCCAAGTTCATCAATGTTATGAGCTATTTCATGAATCTACATTATTTTTTAGTGTTGTATAATATTCCACTGTGTGCATGTACCATAGTTTGGTTATCCATTCATCTGTTGATGAGCACTTATATTGTTTCCACCTCTTTGATATTATAAATAGTGCTGTGAGGAACATCGGTGTGCATATATTTATTTGTGTCCCAGATCTCACCTCTTTAGGATATAGTCTTAGTAGAAGGATTGCTGAATCAAATGATGCTTCTATTTCCAAACTTTTAAGGAAGCACCACGCCATTTACCACAGTGGTTGTACCATTTTACAGTTGTACCAGCAATGCGTAAGAATTCCAATCTCTTCACACCCTCTCTAGCATTCTAGCCAGCATTTATTGTTTTCTGTCTTGTTGAACTTTGCTATTATTATTGCTGTGGTAAGATGATATGTCATTGTTATCTTTATTTGCATCTCTCTAATGGCTAATAAGAGAGCTCTAGTGGTGTAGTAATGATCATGAGCATTTCTTCATGTGTTTTTTGGCTGCCCGAATATCTTCATTGGTGAAATATCTGTTCATGTCCTTTGCCCATATTTGAATTGTATTGCTTGTCTTTTTAATGTTGAGGTGTTGAGGTTTCTATAAATTTTAGAGATAAATCCCTTGTCAGATATGTCCAGATATTTATTACCACTTTCAATCAATATTGTATTGCAAGTCCTAGCTAGAGGAATAAGGCAAGGGATATCAAAATCTGCAAAGAAGAAGTAAAGCTATCTCAATTTGTTGATGACCTGACCTTATACAAAGAAAACCTCATAGATTTGACTAGCACTAATAGAAGGATTTAGCAAAGTGGTAGGGTACAAGATACAATATACAGGAATCAGTAAAATTATTCTACACTAAAAAGAGAGCTCTGAAAAGGAAAACATTACCATTTACAATAGTCACCCAAAAGATGAAGTACTTAGAGATAAATCTAACCAGAGATACAAAACACTTATACAAGGAAAACTATAAAACACTACTATAAAAAACTGAAAAAGACCTACATAAATAGAAGAATGTACCATGTTCATGTTTTAGTGACTATGTGAAAACAATCAATTGTGTGCATTGTAACAAATTATGGATAACATTGTGAAGAATAGGAATTCCAGAATACTTAACTGTCCTCATTAGGAACCAGTACATAGATCAAGAGGCAGTCATTTAAAAACAGAACAAGGGGATACCACATGATTTAAATCAGGAAAGGTGATGTGTCAGGGTTGTATCCTTTCATCATCCTTATTCAATCTGTATGTTGAGCAAATATTCTGAGAAGCTGAACTATATGAAGAAGAATGTGGCATCAGGATTGGAGGAAGACACATTAACAACCTGTGATCTGCAGACGACACAACCTTGCTTGTTGGAACTGAAGTTGACTTGATGCACTTATTGATGAAGACCAAAATCTACAGTATGGATTACACCTCAACATAGAAAACAAACACAAATCCTCACAACTGGACCAATAAGCAGCATCACAATAAATGGAGAAAAGATTGAGGCTGTCAGGGATTTCATTGTACTTGGATCCACAATCAACATCCATGGAAGCAGCAGCCAAGAATTCAGATATCATATTGCACCATGCAAATCTGCTACAAAAGACTTCTTTAAAGTGTTAAGGAGCAAAGTCTTGAAGACTAAGACATGCCTAAATCAACCCATGGTATTTTCAATCACCTCATATGCGTGTGAAAGCTGAACAATGAGTAAGGAAGACCAAAGAAGTGTTGATGGCTTTGAATTGTGGTATTGGCAAAGAATACTGAAAATACCACGCACTGCCAGAAGAACTAACAAATTTGTGCTCGAAGAAGTGTAGCTGGAATGCTTCTGAGAAGTGAGAATGGCCAGACTTCATCTCACCTATTTTGGTCATGTGGTCAGAAGGGACCATGCCTGGAGAAGGATAACATGATAGGTAAAGTAAAGGGCTGGCAAAAAAGGGGAAGCCCTCAATGATATGGATTGACACAGTAGCTGCATCTATGGGCTCAAGTATAGCAAGGTTTGTGAGGATGATGCAGGATTGGGCAACATTTCATTCTGTTGCACATAAGGTCACTATGAGTTGAAACCAACTCAACAGCACCTAATAACAATATGGGTAGGAAGACCTGACATTGGGAAAATGTCAGCACTCCCTAAGCAATCTAATTCAATCCTGATTCAGATTCTATTATCATTCTTTAAAGGGGTGAAAAAACTAATAATTGACTTTATATGGAAAGAAAAGAGCCCCTGGATAAGCCAAGCACTACTAAAGAAAAAGAAAGTAGGGGGCTCACACTTCTTTATCTCAAAACTTACTATACAATCATGGTAGTCAAAACAGCCTGATTCTAATATAAACAACAGACATATAGATCAATGGAACATATAGATCAATGAGAACCCAAATGTATATCCATTCACTAATGGAGAGCTAATCTTTGACAAAGGGCTGGAATCATTAATTGGGGATGAGATAGTCTCTTTAACAAATGGTGCTGGCAAAATTGGATATCCACATGCAGAAAAATGAACCAGGACCCATACCTCACACCATATGCAAAAACTAAGTCAAGACCTAAATAAAAACTCTAAAATTATAAAGATCATTTAAAAAATGGGGGCAAGTTTAGAAGTCTTAATACATGGCATAAATACACTATCAAACATAATTAAAAATACACAAACAGTAGAAGAACTTGATGACTGGGACCTCATAAATTAAGCATTTATATACATCAAAAGACTTCTCCAAAAGAGGAAAAAGAGAACCTATGGACTGAAGGGGGAAAAAAAAAAAAGTGGCAATGACCTATTGGACAAGGGACTAATCTCTGAAATGTACAGAAAAATTCAACACTTTAACAACAAAAAGACAAACAATCCAGTTTCAAAAAGGGCAGAGGACATCAACAGACACTTCACCAAAGAAGACATTGGGGCAGCTAATAAACACATGAAGAAATGGCAATGATCATTAGCCATCAGACAGATGAGAATCAAAACAACATTGAGATATCATCTCATATCAGCATTAAGAGCAAAGTTTAAAAAAAAAAAAAAACAGAAAAAACAAATGCTGGCAAGAGTGTGAAAAAGCTAGAATTGATGCAGGAACAACAAGGTTCTTATCAACTGTCAAGAGTGGACCCAATCGCCACAACAGGTTGAAAGAGAAAAGCAAAAGATTTATTGAGTATCGATACCCAAGGAGACAGAGAAAATCATTTCTCTATAAAGTCTGTCCCCTAGCAAAGAGGTAAACATTACTATATAGGGAGATAGGAAGGGGGTTGAAGAGCTCTTGGACTGCCAGGAATATCTCAGTTCTTCTTTATTGGTTGCTCCAGACTCTATGTTTCTTTTCTCAGGGTCATCTTGACCCATAAACTGCAGTTCTTGGCTAAAATTAGCCATAGGATAAGGTCATACTCAAAAGAATGTATAAGCAAAACAAAACAAAAAAAAATCTAAAGAAATCAGCATCCATGAAGAGGTCAGCTATTCTATTTACTTAAAAGGAAAGAGAAGGGAGGGAAAATAGCAAGTTAGGCATTATAATTACTATCTGCTGCAATTATGGCTAATAGTTTGTTAAAGTTCTGCAATTTTCAGCAAGGGACCTCTTCAGTCTTTCACGGAACCCTCATATACTGCTGGAGGAACTGTAAAATGGTACAACCACTGTGGAAAATAGTGTGATGCTTCCTTAAAAAAATGGAAATAGAAATACCATATGATCCATCAATCTTACTGCTAGAGATATATCCTAGAGAAATAAGAGCCATGACATGAACAGAATATGCACAACCATGTTCATCATGGAGCTCTGTTGGCACAATGCCTAAGGCATCTGACTGCCAACCAGAAGGTTGGCAGTTCAAACTCACCAGCCACTCCATGTAAGGAAGACTGGTCAATCTACTTTTGTAAAGGTTTACTGCCTCAGAAAATCAAAAGGGGTCACGCTGAGTTGGAATCGACTCGAAGGCAGTGACTTTTGGTTTGGTTTTGTTTTATCATTGTTGTCACTATAGTTGCCACTATTATTTCTTCTGTTTTATAGATAAGGATTGAAGTTTAGAGAGTTTGAGAAATACACCCAAAAATTCACAATTGGAACATCTCTGCAATACTACCTTTCAGAATTTGAGCTGTCAGGGATGTTAAACTAAAATGCACAAATTATGAATATGCTATCTGAAAGGCATTACTAACTGATCACAGCACACCCTTTAATACTGTCTGCTATACACAGATAGGGCTTCAGAATCCTCCTGGAGTTGGTGCTACAATTGGTGAGGGCTGCCTAGAAGCACAAGAGGTAGGATCTATTTGACACACTCACACCAGAAGGGAGAAGAAAACAGGACACATCTAGTGGAAGGGCAAACTTGATAACAAAAACCAAGAATAAAAGAAATAGGTTACTAATGGGGAAGAATTCAACTACCTCTTCTCCCTCTCCTTGTAGATAAAACTTCCCTGGCTCACAGCTTCCCAAATCTTGGGGTGAAGTCAAAGAAAAGAGAGGCCATATCTACTGCCATTCTACCTTTTCATGTACAATTTTAAAAAATAACTTTGTATTTAAAAAGAAATGCTTCAGTGATTCTATTGCGTCCAAGGCACTCTCACATTAAATGCTTCCTGATCAACAGTAGGAGCTTCATTAAAAGCAAATAAAAAGGAACACATTTTAAGGATCAAAGCAGATGAAACATTACAGAAATGTCACCATCATATTCAAAGGCCCAGTAATTCTACATTGTGAGTCCCTGGTTCCTTACAATAGTGCTACAAAAATTAATTGTGTAATCATGATGAAGACATGGCTATAAGTAATATTAATTAATATTGCCTTGGGGCTACATTTTATTCTTTTACTCCACTGAAAAAGGAATTCTTATAAATAGAAATGGATCATCTTCAAATAGATATTTTAGCATTCTCCCAACCCCCTTTTCCTCCCATGCTCAGACTGAAACATTCTCATCATTATTCCCTGACTGACTTTATAAGTTTTCATTCTAGTCAAGCCATTGGAACAGAACCAAGTTCTCCTTGAATTTGTTGTTGTTGTTGTTATGTGCCGTCAAGTCAGCCCCGACTCATAGTGACCCCTCCTTGGGTTTCCGAGGCAGTATCACTACAGAAGTAGGATTGCCCAACCTTCCTTCCGAGGAGTGGCTGGTGGGTTTGA
>NW_006921740.1:2909794-2911091 GCF_000298275.1 Orycteropus afer afer
TCCGCTCAGATGTCTATACTTCTCCTCTCCATCTTCCTGCTCTGCTGACCCCAGAGATTGGCCTCAGGGACTGGCGGCTCCTAAACCTGCTGATGGGTGAGTCCCAGCCACTTGGGCCTCAGAGACTTCTGAGCCCCACATTTGACTCCTGTGGCCAAGCTCTTCATAGCCCAGCCACCCCTGCCTCGTGCACACCATGCACCCACCCCATGAATGCCATAGGCCTGGCCTGGCTCTTCCACTTAATCAGGGGGATGTGAAACACAGGTGGCCCAAGAGGCCTCACTTCTTCTCACAATGCTCACCCTCCTTCTCCTTCTCCCCTTCTTGCCTCAGCTTCTCCCTAGTGTGTAAAATAGTTGGATAGTAGATTTTTCACTTTTGTCATAAATGAGAAATGTTATATGATGAGATAGTCAATAAATGAGTAGGTGTACAAGAAAATTTACAAAAGGCAGTTTTGTGTAAGGCAGACCTTTGTCAGAGAAGGAAAACTCAAATGGTTTCCAGTAAAACAGGTGATGGAAAAGTGGTAAGACTGCACCGTGTCAAAATGGAAAAGCTCTTGAAACCTGGAAAAACAAAGCAGTGCAGCTGAGTTCCACTCTCACAGGCTTCTCTGCATTAAACTTATCTGTCATTATTCATTGCATATATCTTTTTTCAACAATGTAATAGCAACTATACACATGGACTTCACCAGATGGAATACAGAGGAAACAATTGGACTATATCTGTGGAAAGAGATGATGGAGCAGCTCAATACCATGGTGCACAGGTGCACAGGTTTCAACGCAGCTTACAGACTAAGACAGACTAGGTAGAAGGAGGAGGCCATCCACTTCTCAAAAATTGGCTAGAGAAAACCTTATAAATAGCAGAGAAACACTATCTGATACATTACTGAGTGACTTTATGAATAGCTTGGAAACATTGTCCAACACAGTGTAGGAAGATGAGCCCCTTGGGTCTGAAAGTACTCAATATAGGACTGGGAAAGAGCTGCCTCATCAGAGTAAAATCAACATTAATGATATGGATAAAGTAAGTCTTTCAGGACCTCCATGTGCTGATGTGGCACAACTCAAATTGAGGAAAAACAGCTGCATCTATTAATAATCGGAGCATGGAATGTAGGAAGTATGAATCCAGGAAAATTGGAAGATGTCAAAAATAAAATGGAATGCATAAAGATTGATATCCTAGGCATTAGTGAGCTGAAAAGGACCGGTTTTGGCCATTTTGAATCAGACAACCATATGATCAACTATGCCAGGAATGACAGTTTGAAGAGGAA
>NW_006921740.1:2912091-2916434 GCF_000298275.1 Orycteropus afer afer
TTAGAAAACCAAAAGGGAAGAACATGCTTGGCACTTCTCAAGCTGAAAGAACTGAGGAAAAAATTAAGCCTCGAGTTGCAATATTGAAAGATTCTATGGGCAAAATATTGCATGATATAGGAAGCATCAAAAGAAGATGGAAGGGATACACAGAGTCACTGTACCAAAAAGAACTGGTTGATATTCATCCATTTCAGGAGGTGGCATATGTTCAAGAACCAATGGTATTGAAGGAAGAAGTCAAAGCTGCACTCAAAGAATTGGAGAAGAACAAGGCTCCAGGAATTGACAGAATACTCACTGAGATGTTTCAACAAATGGATGCCCCACTGGAGGCACTCACTCAGACATGACAAGAGATTTGGAAAACAGCTACCTGGCCAACTAACTGGAAGAGATCTATATTTGTACTCATTCCAAAGAAGGGTGGTCCCACAAAATGTGGAAATTATCGAACAATATCATTAATATTGCATGCAAGTAAAATCTTACTTAAGATGATTCAAAAATAGTTGCAGCAGTATATTGACAGAGAACTTCCAGAAATACAAGCTGGTTTCAGAAGAGGATGGGAACGAGGGATGTCATTGCTGATGTCACATGGATTTTGGCTCAAAGCAAAGAATATCAGAAAGATGTTTACTTGTGTTTTATTGACTATGCAAAAGCATTCAATTGTGTGGATCATAACAAATTGTTGGTAATATTGAGAAGAATGGGAATTCCAGAACACTTAATTGTGCTCATGAAGAACCTGTACAAAGACCAAGAGACAGTCAAACAGAACAAGGAGATTTATACCACGTGATTTAAAATCAGGAAATGTTTGGGTTATCATTGTATCCTGTCACCATTCAATCTGTATGCTGAGCAAATAATCTGAGAAGCTGGACTATATGAAGAAAAACACAGCATCAAGACTGGAAGAAGACTCATTAACACCCTGCAATGTGCAGATGACACAAAATTGTTTGCTGAAAGAGAAGACTTAAAGCACTTATTAATGAAGATCAAAGACAATAACCTTCAGTATAGATTGTTGTTGTTAGGTGCTGTCACATTGTCTCTGACTCACAGCAACCCCATGCACAGCAGAATGAAACACTGCCTGGTCCCACACCAGCTCCATAATTCTTGCTATACTTGAGCCCATCGTGGTAGACACTGTCAATCCATCTCGTTTAGGGCCTTCCCTTCTTTCATCAACTCTCCACCTTACCAAACATGATATCCTTTTCCAGGGAATAGTTCCTTCTTACAACATGATCAAAGTAGGAGAGACAAAGTCTGGCCATTCTCGCTTCCAAGGAGCATTCCGGCTGCACTTCTTCCAGGACAGATTTGTTGGTTCTTTTACCGATCCATGGTACTTTCAGCATTCTTCACCACCACCACAACTCAAAAGCATTGACTCTTCTTTGGTCTTCCTTATTCATTGTCCAGCTCTCATATGCATATGAGGTGATTGAAAACATCATGGCTTGTGTCAGGTGCACTCTAGCCCTCAAGGAGACATCCTTACTTTTCAGCACTTGAAAGAGGTCTTTTGCAGCCAATTTGCCTAGTGCCCAGATCAACTGCTGCATCCATTGGTGTTGATTGTAGAGCCAAGTAATAAGAAGTCTTTGACAACTTCAATCTTTTCTCCATTGATCATGATGCTGCTTATAGGTCCAGTAGTGAGGATTTTTGTTTTCTTTATCTTGAGGTGTAATCCATATGGCAGAGTGTAGCCTTCAATCTTCATCAGTAAGTGTCCCAAGTCATCCTCACTTTCAACAAGCAAAGTTGTGTCATCAGCATGTCATAGGTTGTTCATGATTCTTCCTCCAATCTTGATGCCACGTATTTCTTCATATATTCCAGCTTCTTGGATTATTTGCTCAGTATATAGATTGAATAAGTATGGTGAAATGATACAACCCTGACACACTTCCTTCTTAATTTTAAACCATGCAGTGTCCCCTTGTTCTATTCAAATGACAGCCTCCTGGTCTATGTACAGGTTCCTCATGAGTACAATTAAGTGTTCTGGAATTCCCATTCTTCTCAATGTCATCCACAATTTGTTGTGATCCACACAGTCAAATGCTTTTGCACAGTCAATAAAACACAAGTAAACATCTCTCTGGTATTCTTTGCTCTGAGCCAAGATCCAGCTACCATCAGTAATGACATCCCTTGTTTCACATCCTCTTCTGAATCCACCCTGAATCTCTGAAAGTTCTCTGTCAATATACTGCTGTAACTATTTTTGAATCATCTTCAGTAAGATTTTATTTGTGTGCAATATTAGTGATATTGTTCAATAATTTCCACATTCTGTGGGATCACCTTTCTCTGGAATGGGGACAAATATGGATCTCTTCCAGTCAGTTGGCCAGGTAGCTGTCTTCCAAATCTCTTGGCATAACCAAGTGAGTGCGTCCAGAGGGGCATCCATTTTTTAAACATCTCAAGGGTTATTCCATCAGTTCCTGGAGCCTTGTTTTTTGCCAATTCCTTCAGTGCAGCTTTGACGTCTTCCTTCAATGCCATTGGTTCTTGAACATATGCCACCTCCTGAAATGAATGAAAATCAACCAGTTCTTTTTGGTACAGTAACTCTGTGTATTCCTTTTTAATGCTTTCTGCATCATTCAATATTTTGTCCATAGAATCTTTCAATATTGCAATGCAAGCCTTAAAGTTTTCCTCAGTTTTTTCAGCTTGAGAAATGTCAAGCATGTTCTTCCCTTTTGGTTTTGTAACTACAAGTCTTTGCACATTTCATTATAATAATTGATGCTATCTTTTTGAGCTGCTCTTTGAAATCCTCTGTTCAGCTCATTTATCTTTTCGTTTCTCCCATTTGTTTTAGTTACTCTCCATTCAAGGGCAAGTTTCAGAGTATCTTCTCACATACATTTTGGTCTTTTTTTCCTTTCCTGTCTCTTTAATGAACTTTTGCTTTATTCATGGATGATGTTCTTGATGTCATCCCACAATTCCTCTGGTTTTCAGTCACTGATATTCAGTGCATCAAATCTATTTTTTAGATGGTCTCTACATTCAGGAGAGATATATTCAAGGTCATGTTTTGGCTCTTGTGGAGTTGTTTCAATTATTTTCAACTTCAAGTTGAACTCGCATATGAGCAATTGATGGTCTGTTCTACAATTATCTACTGGCCTTGCTTTGGCTGAAGATATTGAGCTTTTCCAATGCCTCTTGCCACAGATGTAGTCAGTCTGATTGCTGTGTACTCCATCTAGCAAAATCCACATTTATAGCTTCTGTTTATGTTGTTTAAAAAAGGTATTTGCAATGAATAAGTCATTGGTCTTGCAAAATTCTATCATGCAATCTTCAGCATCATTTCTACCACCAAGGCCAAATTTTCCAACTACTGGTGATTCTCCTTTGTTTCAAACTTTTGCATTCCAATCACCAGTGATAAGCAACACATCTTGATTGCATGTTGGGTCAATTTCAGATTGCAGAAGTTGACAAAAATCTTAAATTTCCTCATCTTTGGCTTTGGTGGTTGGTACATAAATTTTAATAATAGCCATATTAACTGGTCTTCCTTGTAGACATATGGATATTATCTTATCATTGACAGCATTGTACTTCAGGATAGATCTTGAAACATCCTTTGTGATGATGAATGCCACCCCATTTGTCTTCAATTTGTCATTCCCGGCATAGTAGATCATATAATTGTCTGATTCAAAATGGCCAAAACTGGCCCATTTCAGCTCACTAATGGCTAGGATATCAATCTTTATGTGTTCCATTCCAATTTTGACAACTTCCGATTTTCCTGGGTTCTTTCTTTGTACATTCCATATTCCAATTACTAATGGATGTTTGCAGCTGTTTCTCCTCAGGTTCAGTCATGCCACTTCAGCAAATGTAGGTCCTGAAAGACTTACTTTATCCATATCATTAAGGTTCATTCTACTCTGATGAGGCAGCTCTTTCCTGGTCATATTTTGAGTGCCTTCCAACCTAAGGGGCTCATCTTCCAGTTCTATATCGGACAATGTTTCAGGGCTATTCATAAATTTGTCCCATAATGTATCAGATGATGTTTCTCTGCTATTCATAAGATTTTCCCTGGCCAATTCTTTGTGTGTGTGTGTGTGTGTGATTTGGGTGAAGATTTACAGAGTGAATTCACTTTCTATACAGCAGTTCACATATACTTTGTCTCAAGTCATTGACCACAGTTTACCACAATGCAACAGCTCCCTTCCCACTTCCTCCCCATAGTTACCACTTCCCAGTGTCCATCCCTCCATACTCTCCTGCCCCCTGAGCTGTCTCCCTGTGCATAAGCAGCCTTTCCTTCTCCCATG
>NW_006921740.1:2916994-2919892 GCF_000298275.1 Orycteropus afer afer
CAACCTTGCCCCTTGTCAGCTCTACTATACACCTGGGAATTCTGATCATTCACATAAACTTATAGGACCATTGTCTTCCAACCCTATATATGATCTTGGATACACTCCTTATTTCATAGACATACCTAATCATTTAGCCTGTCCACCTATCTATCCATCCATATACTCATGTTTGCCTTCACTGAGAAGTTAGTACTGTATATACAAAAGGGTTCATATTTGTTGTCTGTACTTCCCATATACCTCTCTATGTCTTTCTCATCTTCAATGGTGTCCCTGGCCAATTCTTTGAGAAGAGGATGGCCTCTTCCTTCTTCTGAGTCTATATCAGTTTGGAAGCTCTGCTGAAACCTGTGCACTATGTGCAACTCTGCTGGTGTTTGAAACACTGGTGGCACAGCCCCCAGCCTCACAACAACATGCAAGCCACACAGAACAATAAAATGACAAACAGGTTCATCTCCTTTAGCTATTCAAAACCTTTCCACCCTCCCCTTACCTGGATCCTCCCACTGCTAGCCCTGATTTTCCCACTTTCCTGCCTTGGATGTATAGATTACACCTCAAAATGAAGAAAACAAAAACCCTCACAACTAGACCAATAAGCAATATCATGATAAGTGGAGAAAATGTTGAAGTTGTCAAGGATTTCATTTCACATGAATCCACAATCAATGCCAGTGGAAACAATAGTAAAAAATCAAATGACTTACTTCATTGGGCAAATCTGCTGCAAAAGACCTCTTTGAAGTGTTAAAGAGTAAAGATATCAGTTTAAAGACCAAGGTTTGCCTGATTCAAGCCAAGGTATTTTCAATCACCTCAATATACATGTGAAAGGTGGACAATGAATAAATAAGATGGAAGAAGAATCAATGCATTTGAATTATGGTGCTGGCAGAATATTGAATATACCATGGACCTCCAGAAGAATAAACAAATCTGTCTTGGAAGAAGTAGCCAGAATGCTCCTTAGAAGAGAGGATGGTGAGAGTTGTCTCATGTATTTTGGATATATTATCAGGAGGGACCAGTCCCTAGATAATGACATCATCCTTGGTAAAGCAGAGGGTCAGCAAAAAAGAGGAAAGCCCTCAGTGAGATGGACTGACAACAGTGGCTACAATGATGGGCTCAAACATAGTTATGATTGTGAGGATGGGACAGGACCAGGCAATGTTTTATTCTGTTGTACATTGACTCATTATGAGTTGGAACTGGCTCAATAGCCCCTAACAAAAACAACCACAAATTCTTAGATGTTCCAGCCACAGTTTTGTTTATTTAATAAGATTTCATATAGTGCCAAGGAAATTTTGTGTTGAAAATGGTTACACACCGGGCTGCTAACCAAAAGGTTGGTTGTTCAAACCCACATAGCAGCTCTGTGAGAGAAAGACCAGGTAATCTGCTTCCATAAAGATTATAGTCAAGAAGACTCTATGGGGAAGCTCTGCTCTGTCAGTTGGGATCACTTGGAGTGAAAATGACTTGACAGCAACTATGAATAACATATAGTTCCTATTTTGTGCCAGGCACTGTTCTAACCCATTGCCATCAAGTCAATTCCAAATCATAGTGACCCCCATTGGGTTTCCAAGGCTGTAAATCTTTGTGGAAGTAGATTGCCTCATCTTCCTCCCATGGAGAAGCTGGTGGGTTGAACCACCAACCCTCTGGTTAGTAGCCAAATACCTTACCCACTCTGCCACCAAAGCTCCTTATTCTAAGCACTTCACAAATATTAACTCATTAAATCCTCACAACAATTCTATAAAATATTATAGAAGAGAAAACCTAAGCACAGAAAGGCCAAGTAATTTGCCCAAGGTCACAAAGCTATAAAGCTGTAAAATAACTACATTATGAGAAGGTATGATGATGTAGCTTGAAGAATGTATAATGGTGTTCATAACTGAGCCCTGACTATGTGCAGATGAGTTTCACCTTGAGTATAAACTATGCTCACTTACATGCATTATATTAGTTAATCTTAACTTCATAAGGTAACTACACAGTCGATTCCAATTCGTGGCCATCTCACACATTTCAGAGTGGAACTGAGTCCTCCATAGGATTTTCAATGGCTATAATCTTTCAAAAGTAGATCACCAAGCCTTTTTCCCATGTGGATTCCTTGGTTATTCACTTGGTTATAAACTTTCAAACTTTCAGCTAATAACCAAGTGCTTAACCATTGTGTACCATTTAGAGACACCAGCTTGACCAGAGACATTCTGCTAATAACAGAGAGAGGCAGGATTGGAAACCAGGCAGTTGGATTCCAGAGTGGGTACCTGTACCATCAGGCTGTACAGGAGAAACTTCTACCTCTGTTCCTGCCATGCTCTGTATCTCAGAAATAAATTCCTTTGTTTCTGGCTCTCAGATGGAGACTTTTCACCACCAACAACACCACTACTGCTCCTGAATAAATGGCTTCAAGCATCCAAGTATTCCAGCATTCCTCCTTCTGGGAGCCACAAACACTTGCGTTCAAAGCTAGTTCACATAAGCCTATCGGAGTCTCTCTCTAACATAGGGTGAAAGTCACATGCAGTAGCCAGGACTTAGTCATGTTCTCTGCTAGACGTTCTTCAACCTCACTATCAAACCTGCTCATAATAAAATTGTTGTGTCAACAAACAGACAACTTTTTGTCACACAGCCCTTAAACCAAAAGTTTGGATTGGGTAAATTTCCTAGTAATTAACTTTTTTATTTCATTTATACCAGAAACAGCCATCTATGGAAGATCTAGGGCCAAAGAATGAACCAAAATTTAGTTTAGCTTATTTAAAAAAAAAAAAAAATTGTGATGTGGGTGAAGATTAACAGAGCAAACTCACTTTCCATATGGCAGTTCACATATACTTTGTCTCATGTCATTGACCACAG
>NW_006921740.1:2927222-2954085 GCF_000298275.1 Orycteropus afer afer
AGTCAAATGCCTTAGGCACTATGCTACCAGAGCTCCCAAAGTGACAACTCTGCCTGAACAGGGAGTTGAACCCTGGACCCTCAGATTAAAAGTCTGATGCTCTACCAACTGAGCTATCTGGATAAACTACAAAGACAGTAAAAAGATCAGCATTTGCCAGAGGCCTGGAAAGGGCAGGGATGAACAGGTGGAACACAGAGGATTTTTAAGTCAATTGAACTATTTTGATACTGTAATAACAGATACATCAGTGGTATCACTAGGGTTGGTGTCGCCCAGCGTGGTAACTTATGGAGTCAATCCCGCCCCCTGCCATGGACCTCCTCCTATACAGACTGTGTAGAATCCTTGTTAATGTTTGTTATCAATTTTAATTACAGAATCATATATGATTAGCTGTAACTTGCTTAAATGTAATATTTCTTAGATTTTATGATTACTAACAAGAAATTGCTTTGTGAAATCTTTCCATACTGAATTACATTACAACTGAGTGGAAGTGTTTCTTTTTATTTATTTTATTTTTCTCCTTCTTTTCCTTTAATTATTACTTTATTCTCAAAAAAAAGTTATTGATAGGTTCACTAATACTAGTTACCACAATGTTGTAACAAAAACACCAGAAAATTTGACAAGATCAGTGTCTGTAAAAACATCAGCAGCAACGAAAACAACAGCATGTGCTTGTAGTGCATGAAGATGAAACTGCGTGATTCCAAGTGTCATTGTAATTGGGTAATAATGACAGCTCTGACCAGAGTGCATTAAAAGATTCAAGCAGTAAATTAGCATAGAATTCTACTTCTATAGTGATACCGACTCAGAAACCCAAGGAGGGGTCTCTATGAGTCAGATCCGACTGGAAGGCAGTGAGTTTTGGTTTTGGTTTTTTTTTTTTTTTTTTGGAGGTATAGTGATACATGTAATTTGGGTTTACGAAAAATATTTTTGTTATTTTAACTAACTACAGGGATATTTTTATAAAAAATGAAAAGTTTCTTCTGAAACACTGTAAAAAATTTTATAGATATTTTGGTGTAACTTCCTCTGACAGTGCTACCTGGTACAGTCTGCACTCCCCAGACCCCTCTAACAGTGCCACTGGGGTACATTAAACATTTGTCAAAATACATTGCACTGTGCAACACCAAGAGTGAAACTGAACGTAAACCATGGACTTAAGTTGATAATAATGTATTGTGGTGCAGTGCCTAAAGCATTTGACTACTAACCAGAAGGCTGGCAGTTCAAACCCACTAGCCACTCCATGGAAGGAAGGTTGGGCAATCTACTTTCATAGTGATACCACTTCTGAAACTCAAGGAGGGGTTGCTATGGGTTGGATTTGACTTGATGGCAGTAAGTTCTTTTTTTTTTTTTTTCTTTTAATGTATTGTATTAGTATTGGTTCATTAATTGTAACAAATCTATCACACTAAAGCAAGATGTCAATAATAGGGGAAATTGCATGTGGGGGCAGGGGTATATAGGAATTATCTGCTCAAGTTTTCTGCAAACCTATAACAACTTTAAAAAATCATTTACTAATTAAAAAAAATGTGGAGGGAAAGAGTTGTAAAAAAAACTAGTTTCCGTCAAGCGTGACTCACGGTGACTCTAGGTGTGTCAGTGTGTACTGTTTTCAAGATTGTAACCCTTCTGAAGCCCATCACTAGGCCTTTCTTCAAAGATGCTTCTGGGGGTGTTCAAAATGCCATCCTTTCATTGGTAGGAGCACTTCATCCCGCGACTCCTGCAAAGCAATATGCACTTGAAAAATTACCTTCTCTTTCTTTAACTTTATGTAGTATTTAGAGGCCATAGACTTGCTCTTGTGTTGTTAGAAACTGAAACATGAGGGGTATATTTAAGAGTCTCTCTCTCTGTCTCTCTCTCTCAATCACACTGTTTCCCTCTCCCTCCCCTGTCTCTCTCCCTGTCCCTGCACATTCTTGTTAATTTCCTGGTGGAGTGTTTCGGGAGCTGAAAACAAGATGTTTTCTATAGATGGTCTTTATCTTTGGAATCCCCTTCCTTCCTGAACTGACAAAATCTGAATTGCTTGGCCTTCAACAAAGCCTATTCCAAAGTTTGTCTTTAATTGAGCTTCCGCTAAAGGATACTGAAGAATCTATTTGCTTGTTACTACTGACAAGACAATAAAACTCGGTCATGGAATGGTTCTGGATGCTCGTTTTTCCTGATTTGTAAAGATTCAACTTAATACTGACTTAAGTAGTAACCACTCTCCCTCCTGTTGCATTTTTTTATTATTATTACTATTTTTTATTAAGGATGTTTTCCTTTATTGGACTCTACAAAAGGGCTTTACAGTGATTTGCATAGGGTCCTTGGGTGGCAAAAACAGTTTGCGCTCGACTACTAATAGGAGCTCTGGTGGGGTAGTGGATAAGGCATTTGGCTACTAACCAGGTCAGCAGTTCAAACCCACCAGTTGCTCTGCGGAAGGAATGGGACAATCTACTTCTGTAAAGATTTACAGCCTCAGAAACACAATGGGGGTCGTTATGGGTTGAAATTGACTAAATGGCAGTGAGTTTGGGGCTTTTTTGTTTGTTTGTTTTTACTAATAGAAATGTTGGTGGTTCAAACTCACCTAGGGGTAGGTACTATGGAAGAAAGGCTTGGTGATCCACTTTCACAAAGATTACATCCAGAAAACCCTGTGGATATCAGTTCTAATCTATAACATGTAGGGTCTCCAATAATCAGAATTGACTCAATGGCAATGGGTAGTTTTGACTCCCAAGCAGTTGAAACCATTTTAAAAGAAATACACAGAAAAGCCCACAGTAGTCCAAAAGGCCAAAGGCAGCCTGACTCAAATCCAGGCATCAAGTATGACTTCAATTAATTCCATTAAAAAATAAAATAAAATAAAAAATTCACTGCTGTGGAGTCAAACCAGACTCATAGCAACCCCGCCTTGGGTTTCCCAGGTGATATCACTACGGAAGTAGATTGCCCAACTTTCCTTCCGAGGGGTGGCTGGTGGGTTTGAACAGCCAGCCTTCTGGTTAGCAGTCAGATGCCTTAGGCATATTTAAACCCCTAGAACAAATGATCAAGTATAAAAAAAAATATTATTAGTTAATTTCAGAAAAATGGCTTTAAAGGTTTAGTAAGGAAAGCTGTTTTCTATAGTTTGTTTGGAAACACTGTGTATTAGGCAGCTTCACCCTGTCCTGTAGGGTTGCTACTATTAGAATTGACTTGCTGGCAAAGGGTTTGGTTTTGTCCTGTTAAAAGAAAATTTTGAAATACTTTTGACCTGATCGGATTTGCACAACCAAATTAATCTGGGCTCATTAAATTCTGTGGAAAAAAAAATCATATAAACATATACTGTCCAAAAGCAACATATTTAGTAACCAATGAAGTTTATTTTTTGTCCTGAAATTCATTTTATTGAGTGTCCCACTGTCCTAGTAAAATTTAACTGAGAAAACCGAGATGGTTGTAAACTAGAGATGTGACCTTTTACTGTTCTGGCTGGCTCTCATTAACTCTTGATTTGTGTATTTCCACAAGGTTCTGTTAGCCAATCTTAGTCATTGCCTGCAAAACCATGCATTGCTTTCCCTACATCCAGTTTCACAAACAGGACTGAGGCTTCATGCTCACACCAGTTTCTCATCCTCCTGTTACTTCCCAGCACCTTTCAAAACCCCGAGACTGTGTTTTAAAACACTAAGGTCACTCACTTGTGACAGTTCCAAGTGGAGGGCAAGAAGGTCTCGTGATGTTTTCTGATCAGAGCATCCTCTGCAATCTTGGCTTCTGTGTTGCTGCTTCCTGCCTGCCCGCCCTTGAGGGAGTCCCTGAGAGACTAGTTTCCACAACCCAGAGGCTATCAAGACTCTAGTTCTTGGATTTTCTATGACCTCTCGGCCTCGAGCTTGCTGACTTCCCTCCTCCCATTCCATCCAGGTGTTTGGAATGACACACTGCAATTTATTTAGCTCTCTTTCCCACTTTTCACAGAAACCAGTAGCTAAAAGTGTGCCAGGTGGTGCTGTTGATAAACAACAAGTTCTAACACCAGATTTCCTCCTGGGAACTGAGCTTCTGGTTTCTGGCTGCCGAATGCGGTGGGAGGAACTTGGCGATGCCTTCCAGACATTTTTCCTTTGGTAACTCATCTCCATTCCCCACAGAGTAGTAGGAGAAGGAAAATGGGGAAGCTAGTTATGCAGGCATCCTGGGGCTGTTTCTGGAAGTGGCCAACACTCTATCCTCATGCAGCTTCCTAAATTCCTGAGACCAGGCTATCTGTCACCTGAGCACCTGGTCTTAGAGTGGTACCCATGTAACTGTGGGCTTTCCCTTGGTGATGCTCCTTCATCTGCCACAACCAGACAAAACCCATCCATCCCTCAGACATGCTGCATCTTCCATCACAGCATGTCTCATCTCTGTGCCTGAATGTAGTGAATGCTCAATAGACACTGTTGAAAGTGAAATGAACTCTACCTATTGTTTTCAAGTTTCACAACTATTCCTCAGTTCAGAATTAATACATTAATCCAGTAACTGACTTCCTGTTTCTAAGTTCCAGGAGAGACAGTGGAGTCCACTGAAATCTGGAGATCGACAGCAGAGTCTGATTGAGTGACTATGGGTCACGGACTGTACAAGACACAAGAGAAGGAGAAATGAAATGCACAAACCCTGCCCACAAGCACGCCACAGCCTAGTGGGGGTGACAGACATAGAAAAATAGAAAACAACAAATTCTGTTCCATGTGATAGAGATATGTGATAGAGATGCTATGGAGGCACAGTAGAGGGTCTGAGTGCAGTTGTTGGTCAGAGGGGCATTCAGGAAAGACTTCCTGAGGAAATGACACTTCAGCTACATTAGCAATTATGAATTAGCCATTCAGAGAAGGGAAGAAGGAGAGGAAGAGCATTTCTGGCACCAAAATATGCAAAGTCAAAAAGGTCAGAGGGACCAATGCCAGTTTGAAAAACCTGGATGTAAGTGTGGAAAGTGGTATTACATGATGCTAGAGAATCAGCAAGAGGCCTGTTTTCTATAATTAGGTGTTTGGGTTTTTACCCTAAAGACGATGGGGGGGCAAATGCAGGATTTAAAAATAGGAGTGGCCTGATTAGATATGCATTTTAGAAGGCTCATTCTGAATAAAAAAGAGAAATCAGTAGAGGGAGTTGAAATTCATTCATTCAACAAATATTTAATGACATCTTTAGTGAGCACAGCATGCATTTGGCAGGCAGGGTCTATGCCAACTGGAACTTGCATTCTAGTTTAGAGACAAGAGGAAGACTTGCAGGCCAATACAGAGTCAGTGGGAATGAGGAGAAGGGCATGAATTTGAGAAATATTTAGGAAGCAGAATTAATAGGACTCTGACTACTTAGCTCGGGGAGGGGAGGAGAAGGGAGAGGACAGGATCTTGGATGACTGCCATGTTTCTCACTTGGGGAATTGGATATCCAATGATGACATTCATACAGTGTTTTTTATGAAACACTAGTGGCATTTTGGACAGGATAATTCTTTGTGTGGGGGACGATCTTGTACATTTTAAAATATTTGGCATCTTTGGCCTTAATCCACTAAATGCCAGAAGCATTGCCTAGTTGCTGTAACATAAAGTGTCCCACACATTTCCAAATACTCCATGAGAGAAGGAAGGATGAATTGTGGATGGGAAGCAGAAACAAGACAAGTTTGAGACACTTAGTTTGAGATATTAATCAAACCTGTCCATGTCTGCATTTACCTAAGTATCTCCCTCTCATTCCCATTGTCTGCAGAACATAGTTGGAGTGGATATGTGAACCCTGAAATAGGGACACTTGTACTGCCCTCACCTGCAGAACACTAGATGGTCCACCTGCCCAGCCACTACAGAATTCAACTCCTCCAATCAGAGCACATTCTTTCTCAATGCAAATACAGTTTTCCTTCTTATTGTTTTCTTCTCCACGTGAGCAACATTCTAACTGTTGTCCAGAACTTAGAAGAGCAATGATTTGGCATGATTTGTGAATTACTAAGGAGATGATATTATGGATTGAACTGTGTCCCCTGAAAATACATGTTGTAAATCCTACCCCCGATACCTGTGAATGTAATCCCATTTTTGAATAGGGTTTTCTTTGCTATGTTAATGAGGGCATATCATTGTAGGTTGTGTTTTAAACGAATCTCTTTTGAAGTATGTTCTACATCCTACTTTGGTGAGTAGTGATTGGAGTCTTAACAGCTTGTAAGCATCCATCTAAGGTGCAACTATTGATCTCTCCCAGTTAAGAGCAAAGAAGAATGAAAAAAATCAAAGATGCAAGGAAACAATTAGTCCAAAGGACTAATGGACCATGTGAAACCCAGCCTCCATGACCATGAGACCAGAAGAACTAGATGGTGCCCAGCTACCACTGCTGATTGCTCTGAAAAGGATCACAATAGGATGTCCCAGACAGAGAGGAAGAAAAATGTGGAACAAAATTCAAAAACATAAAAAGACCAGGCTTACTGGCCTGATAGAGACTGGTAGAACCCTGGAAACTATGGCACCTAGTTTCCTTCAAGCCTAGAACTAAACTTATCCCCATGGTTCAACTTTCAGCCAAATCATAAACAGGCCTATAAGGTGAATAATAATACCAGGGATGTAGGCACTCATTTTGTTTTGTGACATTGGTTACATTTCCTACAGTGTAACAGCCCCCTTCCCACTTCCTCCTTGTGGTTACCCTTTCCCTATGTCCTTGTCCATGCAAGTGGGAAGAGAGCTGTTATACTGTGGGGAATGTAACCAATGTCACAAGACAAAATGTGTATGAATTGTTGAATGTAAAATAAATCTGCTTTGCAAAATTTCACATGAATCACAATAAAAAGTTTAAAAAATGGGAGGTGGGGCAGCGTTTGCCCAGAGATAAAGCTAAGGAGGCAGGAATAGGAAGGAAAGAAGGACAAAGGAAAATGGTAAACACAGGGAGGATGTGGGAAGAGTGCTGTTGCACTGTGGAGACCGTAAGGAATGTCACAAAACAAAATGTGCATAAATTGTTGGATGGAAAACCAATTTTCTCAGTAAACTTTCACCCAAATAACAACTAAAGAAAAAATAATAATAATAAAAGAAGTGATTGGGTAGAGAGGAGCCTATAAAGAAAAGTCCCACAAAGAATGACAGAAAATATATTTTTTAAATAATTTATTTATTTTTGTTGTTGAATGTAGAATGTACACCAATCCAAAAGTTTCTACAGGTACAATTTGGAGACATTTCTACATGCACAATCCACAAAGACATCTCCTTAGTTGTGCAACCTTTCTCACCTTCCTTTTCCAAGTTGTTCCTCCACCATTAACATAAACTCACTGTCCCCTAAGTTTTCAAACTAATTTTTGAGTTATTTTTGTCAATCTGATCATGTATAGATAGATCTGAAAAGAGCACACTACTCAAGGCAGACATTAATATTAATAGTTAAGTTAAACTACTGTCTGGTTTTAAGCTTAAGAGATTATCTCAGGGCAATAGTTTCAGGGTCCATCCTATCTCAGTGGCTCCAGAAAGTCTGGATTCCACAAGAATTTGAAACTCAGTAACAGAAAACATTTTTGAACAATAATATAGTCTACTATACTTGGCAAACAAGTTTCTCATCCTCAGTTTTTCAGTGTATATGAAGATGATTATATTACTGTCCCCACTAGACTGTTGTGAAACATTAAATATATGATTTTTGTGAAAAATTACTATTGAATAAGTATTTGGTTATAGTTTTATCTCTAATGTAACCAATGCACCAAACCAAACCCAACTCATTGTCGCCAAGTTGATTCTGACTCACGGCGACCCCATTGGGTTTCCAAGGCTGCAAATCTTTATGGAATCAGACTACATCTTTCTTCCATGGAGAAGGTGAAGGGTCCGAACCATCAAACTTTTGGTTAGCAACCAAATGTTTTAACCATTACACTACCAGAGATTCTTAACCAATGTGTAGCTATTATTATTAAAGATTACCTTGTCTCTCTCCATTATACCACATCCATAGTTAAGAGCTATTGCTCTATTCCAAAGGAGCTCTGGTGGCATGGTGCCTAAGGCATTTGACTGCTAAGAGGAAGTTGGCAGTTCAAATCCACCAGCCACTCCCCAGAACAAATACTGGGCAATCTACTTGCATAAAGATTTACCACCTTGGAAACCCAAAGGGGGTTGCTGTGAGTCAGAATTGACTCAATGGCAGTGAGGCTTTTTTGTGGGGGGGGTGTCTCTATTTCATGCAAATCAGGACCTGAGGCCCACTACCTAATGACTTGCTTGACATTCATTTCTCAGTATCCCTCTAAATACCTACAAAACTACTCATACTATTCTCTGTCTGAAGTGCCTTTTCTGTCTCTTTTCCCCACTTCACCTCTCTCAGCTCCTTACCAGCCCACCTCAAAGTCACTTCTTCAGAAACACATTTTGAATTAAACTAATTCAACTCTAACAAGCCTTCTGTTGTATATTATTACATCCTGTATTGTTTGGTCTCAACACAATATGGTTTGTAAATGTCCGGTAGTGGTTTCAACATGTATGCTGAGCAAATAATCCAAAAAGCTGCACTATATGAAGAAGAACATGGCATTAGGATTGCAAGAAGACTCATTAACAACCTGTGATATGCAGATGACACAACCTTGCTTGCTGAAAGTGAAGATGACTTGAAGCACTTACTGATGAAGATTGAAGACTACAGTCTGCAATATGAGTTACACCTCAACGTAAAGAAAATGAAAATCCTTACAAATGGATCAATAAGCAGCATCACAATAAATGGAGAAAAGATTGAAGCTGTCAAAGATTTCATATTACTTGGTTCCACAGCTTCCGATGGAAGCAGCAATCAAGATACCAGACAAAGTATTACACTCAACAAATGTGCTTCAAAAGACCTCTTTAAAATGCTGAAGAGCAAAGATGTCTGAAGGCTAAAGTGCATCCAACCCAAGCCATGGTATTTTCAATTGCTTCATATGCAGGTAGATACGACTTGACGGCAGTGCATCATATATATGTAAAAACTGAACAATGAATAAAGAAAACTAAAGAAGAATTGATACTTTTGAGTTGCAGTGTTGGTGAAAAATACTGAAAGTACCATGGACTGCCTGAAGAACTAAAACTCTGTCCTGGAAGAAGTGCAGCTGGAATGCTCCTTGGAAGCAAGAATGGCCAGACTTTATCTTACCTACTTTGGCCATGTTGTCAGAAGAGACCATTCCCTGCAGAAAGATATCATGCTTGGTAAAGTGGAGGGTCAGTGAAAAAGGGGAAAGCCCTCAACGAGATGGATTGACAAAGCGGGCTCAGGTATAAGCAAGGATTGTGAGGCTGATGCAGGACTGGGCAGTGTTCCATTCTGTTGTACATAGGGTTGCTATGAGTTGGAGCTGCCTTGATGGCACCTAACAACAACAACAAAATCCCATTGCAGAAGCATTGTAATCCAAGTAGAATTATCTAGCTTCTAAGTTTCAGGATGAAAGAGGAAAACAGCATGGTAACCATCTCTGAATGACCACTTTAAAGCTTTAAAAAAATTGAACAAAACATGAAAAAGTCCCAAAGAAATGGCAGGTGTAGAAGACCTCACAGGTCACCTTAATTTGCTAATCCTGCCAAGGTCCTTTTTTGTGAAAAGTTTTTCAGTTGCCATGAGTCTACTCCAACTTATGGCAACCACATGTGTCTCAGAGTAGAACCACGTTCCATGGGCGTTCAGTGGCTGACTTTTCAGAAGTAGATTATCAGGCCTTTCTTTGGAGGTGACTCTGGGGGGACTCAAACCTTCAACCCTCTGTTAACAGCTTAGGGTGTTAACTCATTGCACTCTCCGGGGACTCCTTTTGTGAAAACAAAAAACCAGTTGTTGTCAAGTCAGTTCCAACTCATGGTGACCCCATATGTGTCAGAGAAGAACTGTGCTCCATAAGTTTTCAATGGCTGACTTTTTGTAAGTAAATTGCCAGGGCTTTCTTTTGAGGCATCTCTGGGTAGACCCGAACCATCAACTTTTCAGTTAGCAGCTGAATAGTCTGTACCACCCAGGGACTCCTTTTATGGAAAAGGAGGGTATAAATCATACCAATGCTGATAGAAGTTGTCTAGAGCTTTTCCATTCAAAGTGTGGTTCGTGGACTAGCACCACATGAGAGCTTGTCACAAATGTGGAATCTTAGGCCCCTCCATCCCCCAACCCAGACCTGCTTAATCAGAATTTGCACATTGTTGGACAGACTTTCCAGGCAGTTCCTTTGAACATTAAAATTGGAGGAGCAATAATCTGAAAGAGTTCTCCAACTATCTGTGGTAATGTAGTAGTTTTGCTTGGTTTTGTTTTTTTCCTACTCTGTCATGGACAGATACATTTAAAAATACGATAAAAATAAATTACTAAATGATGAAATAATAAACAACAGAGACATATAAAATACAAACTCAAACTTTTTAATATGATATTCAAAAGACATAAAATTACTCTGCTGAACTGCTATGGCAGTCTCTAAATGCATACCCTCCATCTCCACAGATTGCACATCACTGATTACTAATAGTTCACAGACTGTGGCTCCTGAAAGGGGCTTCACTGCCAAGCAGTAAGTGCACCTGTGTCAGCGGGTGGCTCCTGGGCTGAGGATGCCTTTGGGTGGAAGAATACGAGACTGCAATCTAATCATGTGGCATGACTCTGTCTCTCTGTCTCTCTATCTCTCACACACACATGCACACACATGCACACACACACAGGTCACCAATTTTCACTTAGGTTAGCATTTAACGTGGAGTCCTAGGTGATGTAAACAACTAATATACTGAACTGCTAACCAAAGTTGGAGGTTTGAATCCACCAGAGGCACCTGGAAGAAACACTTGGCAATTTACTTCCCAAAAATCAGTATTGAAAACCCTCTGAAGCACAGTTCTACTCACACACATGGGCTGATATGAGTCAGAATCAACGGTAACTTTTTTGTTTGTTTGTTTGTGCTTGATGTATACACAAAAAAAAACAAAACAAAACAAAAAACCCACCTCAGCCAGTACAGCCCAAAACCCAACCCACTATCATCAAATTCATTTCAATTCATAGTGGCACTGTAGGGCAGAATAGAACTGCCCTATAGGGTTTCCAAGGCCATAAATCTTTACTGAAGCAGACTGCCACATCTTTCTCCCCTGGAGCAGCTGGTAGATTTGAACTGCTTACTTTTAACAGCCAGCACTTAACCACTGCCTAACCAGGGCTCCTCTTCAGTTAGTATACCAAAACCTAAACCAAACCACTGCCATTGAGTCAACTCTGACTCATAGCAACCCTATCAGACAAAGTAGAACTGCCCCCCTGGTTTTTTAAGACTGTACATCTTTATGGAAACAGACTGCCTTGTCTTTCTCCAACAGAGTGGCTGGTGGGTTCACACCTCTGACCTTTTGGTTAGCAGCCAAATGCTTTAAACACTGCACCACCAAAGCTCCTTGATGTATACTCAGTGACCAGTAAATAATAACTCTGTGATCTTAGTATTGTTGTGAAGAAGTATTTAAAAGCAAAGATCTTGGTGACAATGAGTCCCACCATAGGGAATCTGCTCTAGGTATTCTCTCAACCCAGAATCCTCCCTTCTATTTTCCCTTGGCAAACTTCCCCACCTCCTGAAGTCTTTGCTCAAATCTCACCTTCACAAGAGAAACTGCCCTCCAACACCTTACTCCTCCCTGACACTCTTAATTCCTAGTCTACTTTCTATTTTTTTCCATAGCACTTAACACCTTCTAACATATTTAGGAGCTCTGGTAGCATAGTGGCTAAAGCACTTGACTGCTAACCAGAAGGCTGGCGGTTCAAACCCACCAGCCACTCCTTGGAAGGAAGGTTGGGCAATCCTACTTCTGTAGTGATACTGCCTCGGAAACCCAAGGAGGGGTCACTATGAGTTGGGGCCGACTCGACGGCACATAACAACAACAACAACATATTTATAATTTACTTATCTATTACGTTGTTTATTTTCTGCCCCTTCCCTTGAATTTGCAAGGGTAAGGGATCTTTCCCACTTTGTTCACTGATGTATTGCAAACACCTAGAACAGTGTCTGGCATTCAACAAACACCTGTTGAATGAATTCATCCAGGTTTTGTCTCTTACTAGAAATTAACCACCTATTATGGATTGAAATATGTACCTAAAAAAGATATGTTGAAGTCCCAGCCCCTGTATTTGTGAAGGTGACCTTGTTTGGGAAAATAGGGCTTTCTTTTTGCTATTAGTTGGGTCAAATGAGATCATACCAGGGTAGGAAGTGTCCTGGCCTGAATACCTTCTAAGTGTTTGTTGTTGTTGTTTCAAAAAAGAGTGACACACAGGGAGAAAATAGATGCCATGTTCATGGAAGTGGACACATCAATAAGCAGCAAAGGAAAGTCAAGGATTGCCACCAGCTGCCAGAAACTAGGAGAGAAGCCCACAGAAAAAAATATCAATGTGGCTGAGACCTTGATTTGGAGTTCTAGCGTCCAAAACTGGGAGGCAATAGATTTCTGTCTCCAACACCACTCACTTTGTGATATTTTGTTATGATGACCCTCGGAAACTCAGATGCCACCCATGGATGAATCATTTAACATCATTGGACAATTAAAAGCAAACAAGCATCTTTCTCTTACCCACTGCCATCAAGTTGATTCTGACTCATAGTGACTCTATAGGACAGAATAGAACTGTCCCATAGGGTTTCCAAGGTTCTAATCTTACGTGTGTGCATGAAGGCAGGTCATTGTAAGCCAGCCCCAGGAGCAGCGGAAGGCGGGAGTTTTTCTGTGAGGAGGCAGGCCACAGTAAGCCAGCTCAGGAGCAGCAAAAGGTGGGTGTTTGAGCCCCAGGGGTACGCCAGGTAAGCAAATGTGGTGGTAAAGGGAGACCAGGAAATAAGTACAGCAGTTTGGAAAAACTAAGGGAGACAAACTTGTCTGTCTGTTTGCTATATTGTGGTGGCTTGAATTTTTCTGGGAGACTGGATGCTATCCAGCAGTGTTTCAAATGCCAGCAGGGTAACCCATGGTGGACAGGTTTCAGAGGAGCTTCCAGACTTAGACAAACTTGGAAGAAGGAAGAGACCATTCACTTCTCAAGAATTGGCCAGTGAAAATCTTATGAATGGCAGTTAAAAATTGTCTGATATATTACTGGAAAACTTTATGAATAATTCTAAAACACTGTGCAATATAGTGCCAGAAGATGAACCCTTCAGGTCAGAAGGCACTCAAAATACGACTGGAGAAGAGCTGCTTTTTCAGAGTAGAGTCAACCTTAATGATGTGGATAGAGTAAAGCTTTCAGGACACCCATTTGCTGATGTGGCATGACTCAAGATGGGAAGAATTAGCTGCAAACATCCACTAATAACTGGAACACAGAATGTATGAAGCATGAATCTAGGAAAATTATAAGTTGTCAAAAATGAAAAGGAATGCATAAAGATTGATATCCTATGCATTAGTGAGCTGAAGTGGACTGGTTTTGACCATTTTGAATCAGATAATTATATGATCTACTATGCTGGGAATGACAAATTGAAGAGGAATGGTGTGACATCATCATCACAAAGAATGTATCAAGATCTTTCCTGAAGTACAATGCTGTCAGTGATAGGATAATATCCATATGCCTATGAGGAAGACCAGTTAATACGACTATTATTCAAATTTACACACAGCCAAAGATGAGGAAATGGAAAATTTTTACCAACTTCTTCAGTCTGAAATTGACCGAACATGCAATCAAGATGTGTTGATTATCACTAGTGATTGGAATGGAAAAGTTGGAAACAAAGAAGAATCACTGGTAGTTGGAAAATATGACATTCTTGATAGAAATGAAGCTGGAGATCACATGATACAATTTTGCAAGACCAATGACTTATTCATTGCAAATACCATTTTTCAACACAAACAATGGCTATACATGTGGACTTCACTAGATGGAGTATACAGTAATCAGATTAACTAAATCCATGGCAAGAGGCAATGGAGAAGCTCAATATCTTTAGCCAAAACAAGGCCAGGAGCTGACTGTGGAACATACCATCAACTGTTTATATGGAAGTTCAAGTTGAAGCTGAAGACAATTAAAACAAGTCCACAAGAGCCAAAATATGACCTTGATTATATCCCTCCTGAATTTAGAGACCATCTAAAGAATAGATTTGATCCACTGAATACCAGTGACCAAAAACCAGAATAATTGTGGGATGACATCAGGAACATCATTCATGAAGAAAGCAAAGGGTCATTAAAAAGACAGGAAAGGAGAAAAGACCAAAGTGGATGTGAGAAGAGACTTTGAAATGTGCCCTTGAATGGAGAGTAGCTAAAGTGAGTAAAAGAATCAACAGGATAAAAGAATGGAACAGAAGATTTTAAAGAGCAGCTCAAGAGGACCAAGTCATATAATGAAATGTGCAAAGACTTGGAGTTATAAAACCAAAAGGGAAGAACATGCTCTGCATTTCTCAAGCTGAAAGAACTGAGGAAAAAATTTAAGCCTCAAATTGCGATATTGAAAGACTCCATGGGCAATATGTTGAATGATGCAGGAAACATCAAAAGAAGATGGATAGAATACACAGAGTCACTGTACCAAAAAGAATTGGTAGATGATCATCCATTTCAGGAGGTGGCATATGATCAAGAACCAATGATATTGAAGGAAGAAGTCAAACTTTCACTAAAGGAATCGGAGAAAAACATGGCTCCAGGAATTGATGGAATACCCATTGAGATGTTTCAAAAAACAGATACTGTACTGGAGGCACTTGACTATGCCAAGAAATTTGGAAGACAGCTACCTGGCCAAATGACTGGAAAAGATACATATTTGTACCCATTCCAAAGAAAGGTGATCCCACAGAATGTGGAAATTATTGAACAATATCATTAATATCACATGCAAGTAAAATCTTACTGAATGTAATTCAAAAACGGTTGCAGCAGTATACAGACAGAGAACTTCCAGAAATGCAAGCTGGATTCAGAAGGGGATGTGGAGTGAGGGATACCATAGCTGATGTCAGATGAATCTTGGCTCGAAGCAAAGAATACCAGAAAGATGTTGACTTGTGTTTTCTTGACAATACAAAGGCATTTGATTGTGTGGATCATAACAAATTATGGATAACATTGAGAAGAATGAGAATTCCAGAACACTTAATTGTACACATGAGGAACCTGTACATAGACCAGGAGGCTGTCATTTGAACAGAACAAGGGGATATTGCATGGTTTAAAATCAGGAAGAGCTGGCATTAGGGTTGTATCCTTTCACCACACTTACACAATCTGTATGCTGTGCAAATAATTCGAAAAATATGAAGAAGAACATGGCATCAGATTGAAGGAAGTCTCATTAGCAACCTGTGATACAGAGACAACACAACTGTGCTTGCTGAAAATGGGGATGACTTGGAGCCCTTACTAATGAATAGTAAAGAGTACAGACTGCAGTATGGATTGCACCTCAATATAAAGGAACAAAAATCCTCACCACTGGACCAATAAGCAACACCACAATCAATGGAGAAAAGATTGGAGTTGTCAAAGACTTTCTATTACTTGTTTCTACAATCAGTGCCAATGGAAGCAGCAGTAAAGACGTCAAAAGACTTATTGCATTGGGCAACTCTATTGCAAAAGTCCTCTTTCAAGTGCTGAAGAGCAAAGATATCTCTTTGAAGACTAAGGTGCCTCTGACCCAAGCCTTGGTATAGTCAATCACCTCATATGCATGTGAGAGCTTGACAGTGAATAAGGAATACCAAAGAAGAGTTAATGCTTTTGAGTTGTGGTGTTGGTGAAGAATGCTGAAAGTACCATGGACTGGTAAAAGAACTAACAAATCTGTCCTGGAAGAAGTGCAGCCGGAATGTTACTTGGGAGCAAGAATGGCCAGACTTGGTCTCACTTACTTTGATCATGTAGTCAGAAGGGACAATTCTCTGGAGAAGGATGTCATGCTTGGTAAGGTGGAGGGTCAACAAAAGAGAGGAAGGCCCTCATCAAGATGTGTTGACACGGTGGCTGCAGCGATGGCCTCAGGTATAGTAGGGATCATGAACCTGGCACAGGCCCGGTTGTACCTAGGAGGCAGGTATTGTTAGGTGCCATCAAGTTGACTTTGACTCATATTGACCCCATGTGACAGTAGAACTGACCCCTAGGTTTTGCCTAGGTCACTATGATTTGGGACGACTCAACAGGACATAAAAACAACAACAAACCTTTATGGAAGCAGACTACCTCATCTTTCTCCCACAAAGTGGCCGGTTGCTTCACACCATTGACCTTTTGGTTAGCAGCCAAATGCTTTCCCCACTGCACCACCAGAGCTCCTATCTTTTGCTTAAGGTTGTCAAAAGACATTAGCATGTATAAAGTATACAGCATACAGAGATGTCGCTATTGTGAAAGAGGAGTCATTCAGGCAAGTTCAAGGAGGGTTTTCCCGGCCAGTCCAGTCTGAGTGATCTTAGTTCTACTACAAGTTCTGCTCTCCTGGTGATAGTGTATACCACAGACTGTGGCATGAACAGCCTTTTGACCATTTCTCCAATTACTCAAACCCAGAGGCAGATTCACATATCTGGAGATGGGGATGTAGGAAACTCCAAAAGCAGTGGTTTGCAACTGTGGTTGCACTTTAGAATTTCCTGGGAAGATTTTAGAATTTCTGATGTCCAGACCACAAGTAAATTAGAATCTCTGAGGATGGGACTCAGGCATCAGTACTTTTTACAGCTTCTCATGGAGTCCAATGTGCAATTGAAGTTCAGAGCTGTGGCCTTGTGGAGTTCTCACCTAGACCAGTGTTCTCAAATGTTCAAGTGCATATGAGGCACCTGGGGTCCCTGCTAATGTGCAGACTCTGATTCAGTGGCTCTGGTGCTGAGGTTCTGCTTTTCTACAAGCTCCCAGGGAGATGCTGAGGCTGCTAGTCAGCAATTCCATTTTCAGTAGCAAGATCGAGGCATTTCTGATCCAAAACGAACCTTGAGGAGTGGGGTAGTTCTGGAACTAATATGGGAGTTGATACTGACTCTAGAGAGTATACAGGATGGCTCCAAGCATCATAAAGAAAATGTTTTACCTAAAAGCTTTCTTAAGCCACATCCATTGCACTGAATTAGTAAACTGACATAATCTAGAGCAGTATGATGTTGTTAGGTGCCATCAATTTGTCTTTGACTCATATCGACCCCATGTGACAGTAGAACTGCCCCCTAGGAATTTTTAGGCTATAATCTTTATGAGAAGGAGCTCTGGTGGTGTAGTGGTGAAGGCATTTGGCTGCTAACCAAAAGGTCAGTGGTTCAAACCCACTAGCTGCTCCACAGAAGAAACTTTGCTTCCTTAAAGATTTACAGCTTTGGAAACCCAATGGGTCACTGTGAGTTTAAATTGACTTGATGTCAGTGGGTTGGAATCTTTAGGAGAGGAGCCCTGGTGGCACAGTTGTTAGGAGTTGGACTGCTAACTGAAAGTTCTCCAGTTTGAACTCACCAGCTGCTCCATGGGAGAAAGATGTAGAAATCCACTTCTACAAAGATTTATAGCTTTAGAAACACTATGAGAGAGTTCTACTAGGTCCAGTCACTATAAGTCAAGATAGACTCAACAGAATTGTGTAGGGAGGTCTTTATGGAAACAGAGAGCCAGGTCTTTCTCCTGTGGAGCTGCTGGGTATATTCAAACTCCCAACCTTTTGATTAGTAGTCGAGTGTTTAACTGTTGCACCATTAGGGTTGCCTAAAGCAGTACATGGTGGTGGTTAAAAAATGTGAGCCCCAGACTTAAATTGCTTGAATTCAAACCTGGTTCCAGCCATCACCCTCTGTGTGGTGTTAAGCAAGTCACTTAACCTTGTTTATGTCTCAATATCTCTATCTATATAGATAAATGAGGATTACCTACTTCATAGTTTTGTTATAAAAATTCAGTGAATTAATACAGCTAAAGCACTAAGCACCGTGCCTAGGAAATAATAAGTGCTCATTAAAGTATTTAGCTATTAAAGTTATTAGAGTGGAAAGATCTCGGCTTTGCAGTCAAGACAGACATGGGTCCAAATCCTTCCCAATTATGTGACATTGAGCGAAGGATTTAGCACCTCTGCCTCAGTCTTGTCATCTGTGTATGATTGCAATACATGTGCTCTACAGAGCAGTTGAAAGCTTCAAAACAATATGCATAAAGTGCTTGTAACATAGTCATTGTTAGCAGCTGTAGAGTCAGCCCTTCACCCATGGTGACCCCATGCACAAGGGAACAAGGGAACGAAACATCATCCAGTCCTGCACTATCTCCATATTGGTGGCAGATAGGACCATTGTAATCCATAGGGTTTTCATTTTTTTATGTAATTTTTTATTGTGATTTGAGTGAAAATTCACAGAACAAATGGATTTTCCATTCAACAATTCATACCCATTTTATTCTGTGACATTGATTGCAATCCCCACAATGTAACCACACTCTCCTCATTTCCTCCCCATGTTTCATTTCCCTTTGTTCTTCTTTCCCATCACTTCCTGTCTTCTGAACTTTATCCCTGGGCAAGTGCTTCCCAGTTGATCCCAGTTGATTGTCCTAAGGACTGCGTACCTTCCTGATGTTATTGTTCACCACTCAAGTCTGTCTAGTGTTAAGCTGAAATTTGAGTCAGGGAGGTGAGTTCAGTTCCAGCCTTGAAGGGTATCTAAGGACCATCGTCTTGTGGACCCATAGGGTTTTCATTGACTGATTTTCAATTGCCAGGCTTTTCTTCCTAGTCTGTCTTAGTCTGGAGTTCCACTGAAACATGCTCAGCATCACAGCAAAACACAAGCCTCCATTGACATGAATGGTAGCAACATTTGAGGTGCATTGGCTGGGATTTGAACTCAGGTCTCCCACACGATAGGCAAGAACCAGCACTTGACCCCTGAAATGTAGGCACTTAGTAAGTAGGAGTTATTGGTCACCTCCAGGCTAGACTTCAGGGAGAAGGGACTTGAACTACTCAATAGCTATATGGCTGAAAGCAGACATTATCTCTCAAAATGTCCATTTCTATATCCATCAAGCAGAGAAGAGGAGTACAGTTGGGAGGAGAAATCAGTTTACTATATGCAAAAGTGGTTTATAAATTTTTGTAAAGCTAATAAATGTAAATATAAGGCTTTAATTTTGTCAAATGTATTTCTTTCTTTCTTTATTACTCTGCTGGAAAAAGTGAGAATATTTGTTGTGCCATGGGTCTGCCAAACACTTTCCCAAAGACACTCTTTCGAAAAGGTGAGAAAGTGATCCATATGAAGTGAGAAAGTGATCTCCCTTTCCACTCAAGTCTAATTACATTTTGCAAGAAACATCATCACTTACTAAAAATAATAAAAATATTTTTTTAAAAAAATCCCTTTTACCTTTTTGTGGGACAGTGCCTTGTGACAAGGCTTGGCTCTACCTCATCCTCCTTCTTTACTGCTACCCCTTAACCGAGACACATACACACACATCCCAATAAGTCCATTAAAGGAAGGGCAACTATGTGATTAATGGGTATTTAAAAGCAAAATTGGATAATGAACTGCAGAGAGAGACCCCAGAGGGATGAGGTGGCACCCAATGGTGCCAGGCCACTTGTCTCAGCTAATAAAACTTTAGCAGCCATGCCACGTGCCATGCTCCTAAATGCCATCTGGCACCCACATCTTGTGATCTGCTGCTTCTGTCTGTAATCCAGACAGCTACGGCTCATTTCCATCTGGCAACACAAATGTATTGACATTTATCTTTGGATACCACTTTCCAGAGCAGAGAGAGATGATCCTGGTAGTCACAGAGGATGTATATCTCTGCGGCATCACACCCAGAGGCTGACATGGAGGATTCTTTTCTGTTGTTACCCTTTGGCATAGACTCCTCTGGTCAGTGGTAATGACAATCACTAGCTTGATTGAATCAGTGCTCTGAGTAAGGAGAGGAGAGATAGTTGCTCTGAAATATATGCTCTGTGCAAGCTCTTCTTTCTAGAATGAGATTATACAATTTTTCTTCCTCCATGATCCTGAACCCAGGGGCCCAACAACTCACTCCCTCAGGGTGGTTGGCTGTAGCAAGTAGTTATCATAAGTTCTCCCCATTAGCTCCATTATATATATGGACATTCTTACAGCACAAACAAATACTATGTAAAAATATCATCTCCTAAACTTATACCTGGCCATGAGTATATTCCCTAGACTACCTGATCATTCAGCCTGTCTACCTATGTATCCACCTGTAGATTAATGTTTGTTATTACTGATAATGCAGCATTATGTATGTAAACAAGTTTATCTTTGTTCTCTGTACCTCTTTTTTTTCTTTAATTTTTTAAACTTTTTTTAAATTATGATTTGTGTGAAAATTTACAGAGCAAATTCATTTTCTATACAGCAGTTCATACATATTTTGTTTCATGACGTTGATTGTAATCCCCATAATGTAACAGCTCTCTTCCCACTTCCTCCCTATGGTAATAGACCACAAATGGAATGGCTTGAACAAACAGGAGTTTATTCTCTCACAGTATGGGAGACTAGAAGTCCAAGTTAAAGTGTCAGGCTCCTCAGCCTTGGGCTTCAGCTCTGCCTCTTGCTCCTGGCCCACCAGCTAGAGGCTTTTCTTCACTCAGGCAGCTGCTGGCTGCTGAGGCTGGCAAACCTAAGGTCAACAAGTAAGTACAAAGGCACAGTCCTGATGTTACCAAATCACATGGCAGGCCATTAATTCAAGTCCATTGAAAGTCCCAAGATTGGCAGAGTATGGCAGGCTACTGAATGAAGACTCAGCTACATGCAGATTTAAAGCATGCCAAAAAGCTAGAGACCTTCCTCAAAGTTGCTTCTTATAGACTGGAAGCAGCCCACATCCCTAAAGCAGCTACTCAGCTGCTCCAGTAGATTCCACCAGATTGGAGTTAACTACCAATCTCACCATGGGGATTAACTACATCCAGCTACCCAGCCACTCACCCAGGCCTGGCCAAGTTGACACACAAACTTAACCACCACAATTCCACCCTTTGTCAACTTGGCACCTGTACAGATCTTCAATGGGTGGTATTTGTACAGATCTCCTTCACTGGGTGACTCCAGTCCCCTAGTTCCTGAGTGGCAACCTTACCCCCTTAGCCTGGCGGGCCCCGTTCCTCTCCCTCTTGGGCATGGCAGCCCTGCACCCTCACTCTTGGGCAGCAGCTATAACTTTATCCCACTGGTTCACATGAACGAGCAACCCCACACACCAGAACCAAGTTGGTGAAGGTCTGGCTCTTTGAAACCTAGCGGGCTGTGGTGGTTCCACCCCCAAAGGCCATGGTCCTACCCTTGAGGCTGAGGTAGCTCTGCTTCCCATTTCCTTAGTCTCTCTGCGCCTACCTATTAATGCCTGAGGCACCCCACTCTACCAGGAATCTTACTGCCCAAAAAGCACTCAGCTTTCTTGCTCTGTGGTCCAGCCAACCTGCTACTCCATTTCATGCCGGTCTCTTCTACCAATTAATGCCCAAAGGCCACCCACTCTGCCAGGAAGCCACCTGCTCAATAGCATTCAGATTTCTCCTCCATGGGCTGGTAAGGCTGTCACTGTCTCATGCCGGTTCTCTTAGCTCTGCTTCTGCCATCTCTCATGTCACATCCTGGGGTCTCTCTGCCAGGGTTTTGGGTCAAGGACACACTCCACTCCTTTTCCACATTTTAGGTATCTGTTAGAGCAGCACCCCACTCAGTACCATATTCTGTTCTGGTTCCGCAGTACTGCTCTGACAAGAATATACCACAAACGGGATGGTTTGAACAAACAGGAGTTTATTCTCTTACAGTTTGGAGGCTTTAAGTCCAAGTTGAAAGTACCAGGCTCTACGGGCTGTGTGAAAGCCCCTCAAACTTGGCTTCAGCTCTGCCTCCAGCTTCCGGCCCACTGAAACTAGAGGCTTTTCTTCACTCAGACGCTACTGGCTCTGAGACTGACAAGGCCAAGGTTGACAGGTAAAAAGGCGCAGTCCCAATGTTACCAAACCACGCAGCAGGCCATTAATTCAAGTCCATTGAAAATCCCAAGGTCGGCAGAGCATGGCAAGCTGCTGAACAGTGACACTGCTACATGCAGGGTTCAAGCATGCCATAAACTGGAGACCATTCCCAAAGCTGTTTCTTATATACAGGAAGCAGACAACATACCCAAAGCAGCTACTCAGCTGCTCCAATAGATTACACCATGGAGTTAATTACTAATCTCACCATGGGAAATAACTATATTCAGCTGCCCAGCCACTCAATCAGGCCCAGCCAAGCTGACACACAAACTCAACCACCATACTCTTCAACCCTTTAAAGAAATCTTTTGCAGCACATTTGCCCAGTGCAATATGTCATCTGATTTCTTGACTGCTGCTTCCATTCTGGTTGATTGAGGAACCAAGTAATATGAAATCTTCGACAACTTCAATCTTTTCTCCATTCATCATTAAGCTGCTTATTGGTCCAGTTGTGAAATTTTTTGTTTTCTTTTTGTTGAGGTGTAATCCATACTACAGACTACAGTCTTTAATCTTCATCAGTAAGAGCTTCAAGTAATCTTCACTTATAGCAAGCAAAGTTGTGTCATCTGCATATTGTAAGTTATTAATAAGTCTTCCTTCAATCCTGATGCCATCTTCTTCTGCATATAGTCTAGTTTCTCAGATTATTTGCTCAGCATACAGACTGAATAAGTATGGTGAAAAGATACAACCCTGATGCACACTTTTCCTGATTTTAAAACAAACAGTATACCCTTGTTCTGTTCAAACAACAGCCTCCTGGTCTATGCACAGATTCCTCATGAGCACAATCAAGTATTCTGGAATTTGCATTCCTCTCAATGTTATCAATAATTTGTTATGACCCACACAATTGAATGTGCTTTCATAGTGGATAAAACAGAAGTAAACATCTTTCTGGTGTTCTTTGCTTTTAGCCAAGATCCATCTGACATTAGCAATGATACCCCTCGTTCCATGTCCTGTTCTGAATCCAGCTTGCATTTCTGGAAGTTCCTTGTCAACATACTGCTGCAACCATTTTTGAATAATCTTTAGCAAAATTTTACTTGTGTGTGATATTAACCATATTGTTTGATAATTTCCACATTCTGTTGGATCACCTTTCTTTGGAAGGCATACAAATATGGACTTCGTCCTGTAAGTTGGCCAGGTAGCTGTCTTCCAAATTACTTGGCATATATAAGTAACTGCCTCCAGCATGACATCTGTTTGTTGAAACATCTCAATGGGTATTCTGTCAATTCCTGGCCCCTTGCTTTTTGCCAATTCCTTCAGTGCTGCTTTGATTTCTTCCTTCAGTACCATCAGTTCTTGAATGAAATATTTTTTCTCCTGAAATAGATGAACATCAACTGATTCTTTTTAGTACAGTGATTCTGTGTATTCCTTCCATCTTCTTTTGATGCCTCCTGCTTTATGCAATATTCTGGCCAGAGAATATTTCAGTATTGCAGCTTAAGACTTTCCACTTTCCAATTATTAATGGGTGTTTGTGGCTGTTTCTTCCCATTTTGAATCATGCCCCATTAGCAAATGGAGGTCCTGAAAGCTTTACTCCATCCATGTCATTAAGGTCAACTCATTCTGAGGGAACAGCTTCCCCAGTCATATTTTGAGTTCCTTCAACCTGAGGGGTTCATTTTCCAGTAGTATATCAGACAGTGCTTCAGGGCTATTCATAAAGTTTTCCAGCAACATATTAGACAGTGTTTCACTGGCCACATTTTTTGAGATGTGGATAGCCCCTTCCTTCTTCTGAGTCTGTCTTAGTCTGGAAGCTCCACTGAAACCTGTCCATTATGAAATTTGAAATACCAGTGGCATAGCCTCCAACCTAACAGCAATAAGCAAGCCACCACAGTATGACAAACTGATAGACAAGTGGTGGGACATTCTTACAGCACATACAAATACATATGGAGAAATATCATATGCCCAGCTTGTATATGATCATTTGTATATTCCCCTTTGCCTAAACATACCTGATCATTCAGCCTGTCTACCTATGTATCTACCCATAGATTAATGTCTGTTTTTACTGATAATGCAGTGTTGTGTATATAAAAGTGTTTACCTTTGTTGTTTGTACCTTTTATACACCTCTCTGTGTCTTCCTTTTCCTTAGTGTTATTTTGTTGATAACTTGCTTTTGGTATATTGCCTTCCCTTTCACCCAAATCAATACTTGTCTTTTACCTATCTAGCAATTTTCCCTCCCCACTCAACCCCACTCCCACCCCTGGTAACCAACAAAGAAATTTTCTTTCCATATGTAAACCTTTCCTTGACTTTTTACAATAGTGGACTAATACAAGAGCTGTCCTTCTGTGATTGACTTCTTTTACTCAGCATATTGTCCTCCAAGTTCATCCACGTTATGCAGTGTTTCATGAATTCTACCTTATTCTTTAGTGTTGCATAGTATTCCACTGTGTGTGTGTACCACAGTTTGGATACCCATTCTTCTGTTGATGGACACTTAGGTTGTTCCCATCTCTGTTACTGTGAAGGTGCTGCAATGAACATGAGTATGCATTATCTATTCATATCCTAGCTCTCAGTTCTTTCGGATATATACTTAGTAATTGGATTGCTAGATCAAATGGTATTTCTATTTCCAAATTTTTAAGGAATCACCATGACATTTTTCACAGTAGTTGTATAATTTTACAGTCCAATCAGCAGTGTATGACAGTCTCGATCTCTCCATATCCTCCCCAGCATTTGTGAACTTTGCTATTAGTGCTGGGATGAAGTGCTATCTCATTGCTGTTTTGATTTGCATCTTTCTAATGGCTAATGATCACACACATTTCTTCATGTGTTTCTTGGCCACTTAAATATCTTATTTACTCAAGTATCTATTCACATCTTCTGCCAATTTTTTAATTGGATTGTTTGTCTTTTTGATGTTGAGATGTTGGAGTTTTCTATAAATTTTAGAAATAAGTCCCTCATCAGAAATTTCATTGCCAAATATATTTTCCCTATCTGTAGGCTCTCTTTTTACTCTTTTGGAGAAGTCTTTTGATGTGCATAAGAATTAAATTTTAGAAGGTCCCAGTCATCTAGTTTATCTTCTGTTGTTTGTGCATTTTTACTTAGGTTTGGTAGTCTATTAGTGCCACATATTAGGGCCCTTAAGTTTGCCCCTATTTTTTCTCTGATGAATTTTATAATTTTATGTTTTACATTTAAGTCTTTGATCCATCTGGAGTTAGTTTTTGTGTATGGTGTGAGGTATGGATCTTGTTTCATTTTTCTGCAGATGTATGCCCAGTTTTGCCAGCACCATTAAAAAGACTATCTCTTCCATATTTAGTGGATTTCGGCCCTTTGCCAAAGGGCTAACAATACATGAATGAATCTATTTCTGGGTTCTCAATTCTGTTCCACTGGTCTAAACCAAAAACCAAACACACTCCATCAAGTTGGATCCAACTCATAGCAACCCTTCCTTGGGTTTCTGAAATGGTGTCACTATGGAAGTAGATTGCCCAACCTTTCTTCTGAGGAGTGGCTGGTGGGTTTGAACTGCCAGCCTTCTGGTTAGGAGTCAAATGCCTTAGGCACTATGCTACCAGAGCTCCTTCCACTGGTCTATGTGTCTTTCATTATACCAATACCAGGCTGTTTTGACTACTGTGGCTGTATAGTAGGTTTTGGGATCAGGGAGTGTGAGACCTCCTATTTTGCTCTTCTTCTTTAGTAGTGCTTAGCTTATCCAAGGGCTCTTTCCTTTTGACATAAAATTAGTGACTGGTTTTTCCATGTCCTTAAAGAGTGTTGATGAAATCTGGATTGGGATTGCATTGAATGTGCTGTTATATACTTTATGCTACACAACTTTTGCAGATGCAATTGGCATTTCAAAATCTATATCTATATTTCCATATGTTTCTGTTAAAGATACTGTGGCATTATTTGAGTGTGTATCTGTTCATGTGGCAGTGTGTTCATGTATGCTTTTCTGTGTGGATAAACAGCATATAAAATTACAGGCTATTTTCCCCTAAACAGTATCCTAGTGTTGCATTAAGAAATAGACTCAGGTTTTCAAGATTTGGAATCAGATTTTTGTTCCTCAATCCCTGCTCACTGAAGGGCTAGGAAACTGCTGAAAAATCAAAACATTGTTCATGTTTGTTTAAACTCACTATAGTTCCATTAACAAGAGTCTCAAATGACCTCAGAGATAACTAGAAAGCATGACTCAATTTTTGGAGCCTCTGAAAATGCTATATAAACCAGAGAGTTCCCCAAAACTCTTGCATTTATTCAGGTGTTAACTCATTCTTCTTAGACTTTTTTTTTTTTTTTTTGGTCCCTATAAGTCATTGTTTTAAAGGTGACCTCATGTTCAAAACAATGAGTATTATATAACTGGGGATATCAGAGAAGGACCCTGTCCCATGTTATCACGGATTCTTGTTTACTGTGGTCTCACATTCAAATAATTGGCCTTAGAACTGGACAGTGAATCATGCTACTGCAGTGGCAGGAAAATGACGACAGTCAAAATGTTTTGAATATCCCAGATAGAAGACCATGGAGGAAACACTGGTGGTTGAGAGTTTACTATATAGAGGAAAAAAAAAAAAAAGCCCTTTCCAAAAAGGAAGAATGGATGTGGGCTTCTGTTATGCTTAGTGTGTCACCTTGAACCATGGTTTTGCTCAATAAA
>NW_006921740.1:2954185-2955915 GCF_000298275.1 Orycteropus afer afer
GAAGATGAACACTAAAATTATGGAAATATACAACAGTGGTAGATCAAAAGAGTAGACTAGAACTGGCTGAAGAATGAATATCCCAGATAGAAGACCATGGAGGAAACACTGGTGGTTGAGAGTTTACTATATAGAGGAAAAAAAAAAAAAAGCCCTTTCCAAAAAGGAAGAATGGATGTGGGCTTCTGTTATGCTTAGTGTGTCACCTTGAACCATGGTTTTGCTCAATAAATATTATCCAACTTGAATTGAAAGATCTCTATCTGCCTGAACAAAGGCAAAGACAGAATGCAAATTTCTATTAAGGGCACGCATTTGCCAAGAAAGGGTAATGAGGTTGGAGAATTCTGTCTAAATATACTTGACTTTGGCTTGACCTTCCTGGTCAGAGGAATTGGGGGATGAGCTAGCAGGAATATTCTGAAACAAGTAGACAAAGGATCATAGAAACTAAGCTGGAAGGAAGATGGATGCGGTCCCTTGAGCCCAGGAATGTGAATGACTCCCAAAGAACAAGACAAATGGCCCTTAGTCCAGCACTCTTCGACTTGAAACTACGGTGTCAGAGAAAGAACCCTCATGGCACAGTGGCTAAGTATTCAGCTGCTAACAGAAAGGTTGAGGGTTGGAACCCACCACCCGCTGTAAGGGAGAAAGATGGGGCAATAAAGATTTACAGCCTTGAACCCCTATGTGGCAATTCTTCTCTGTCCTTGGGTCTATAGGAATCAGAATCAACCTGACAGCAACAAGTTTGTTTGTGGTTAAGAGACAAAGCTATGGAATTTTGGTCTAGGTCTTCAGGTGGTTTAAAAATGGTAAGCCAATCAGAATCCCTGTACTGGGTTCCCTCTTTCTTCTTGCCTAGCATTAATCAATCCACTTAAGCAAGAGGAAAAGCCAAGTGAAGCTAAAAGTAACTTCATTTTCACCATAGAAAAACAAATCAAGCCTCAGAAGAAACCGCAAGAACTCATCTAAGGCAAAGATTTTTATGTTTTTATGATAATAGTAAGAGAGAAAACCAAAAAACCAAGCCATTTGCCATCAAGTTGATTACAACTCATGGTGACCTCATGTATATTAGAACAGAACTGTACTCCATGGGGCTTTCAATGGCTGATTTTTCAGAATCAGATCATTAGGCCTTACTTCTGAGGTGTCTCTGACTGAATTCAAACCACCAACCTTTCAATTAGTAGCCCAGTGCTTAATCATTAAAGCTACCCCAAGAGGGAAGGTATGGAGAAGTCAGCATTATAATACATCACTGTTGTTAGATACTGTCGAGTTAATTCCAACTCATAGAGATCCCATGTACAACAGAATGAAACACTGCTCAGTCCTGAGCCATCCTCATAATACTTGCTATGCTTACCCAGCATTGCAGCCACTGTGTCAACCTACTTCACTGAGGATCTTTCCCTTTTTCATTGACCTTCCACTTTAGCAAGCATAATATCCTCCTCCAGGGACTGGTCCCTTCTGACAACATGATCAAAGAACATAAGACGAAATCTGACCATTCTTGTTCCTGAGGAGCATTTCTGCTGCACTTCCTCCAAGACAGATTTGTTCATTCTTCTGGTAATCCACAGTATTTTTGGTATTCTTCAATAGCACCACAATTCAAAGGCATCAACTCTTCCTCATGCATTGTCCAGCTTTCATGTGCATATAAGGCTATTGAAAATACCACGGATTGGGTCAGGTGCACCTTAGTTTTTTTT
>NW_006921740.1:2965518-2966738 GCF_000298275.1 Orycteropus afer afer
AGGGGTCCAAGATTATCTTCTGTGTCTGTGTTAATTGGTTTCCCTTTTCTTTGTTGAAGAGGGTCTGTGCAATCCTTCTGCCTAGTCCGCCATCTTGCCAGAACCCCTTGCACCTTAGTTTTAAAGGTGGCATCTTTGCTCTTTAACGCTTTAAAGAAGTGTGTTGCAGCAGATTTGCCCAACACAATACGCTGTTTGATTTCTTGACTGCCATTCAATGGATGTTGATTGTGGATCCAAGTGAAATGAAATGCATGGCAGCTTCAATATTTTCTCCATTTATCTTGATGTTGCTTTTTGGTCCAGTTGTGAGGATTTTCTTTTTCTTTATGTTGAGGTGTAATCCCTACTTCATCAGTAAGTGCTTCAAGTCATTTTCACTTTCAACAAGCAATGTTGTGTCTGCATATCTCAGGTTGTTAATGAGTCTTCCTCCAATACTGATTCTGTGTTGTTCTTCATATAGTCCAGCTTCTTGGATTATTTGCTCGGTGTGCAGTTTGACTAAGTATGGTGAAAGGATGCAACCTTGACACACTCCCTTCCTGATTTTAAACCATGCAGTATCCTCTTGTTCAGTTTGAATGACAGCCTCTCTGTCTATGCACAGGTTCCTCATGAGAACAATTAAGTGTTCTGGAATCCCTATTCTTCTCAACGTTATCCATACTTTGTTATGATCCACACTGTCAAATGCTTTTGCATAGTCAGTAAAACACAAGTAAACATTTTTCTGGTATTTTTTGCTTTCAACCGAGAGCCATCTGAAATCAGCAATGATATCCCTTGTTCTACATCCTCTTCTGAATCCAACTTGCATTTCTTGGAGTTCTCTGTCAATATACTGCTGCAACCATTTCTGAATTATCTTCCATAAGATTTTACTTGTGTGTGGTATTAATGATATTGTTCGGTAATTTCCACATTCTGTGGGATCACCATTCTTTGGAAGGGATACAAATATGGATCTCTTCCAGACAGTTGGCCAGATAGCTATCTTACAAATTCCTTGGCATAGACAAGTAAGAGTGTCCAGCATAGCATAAGTTTGTTGAAACATCTCAATGGGTATTCAGTCAATTCCTGGAGTTTTGTTTTGTGCCAATTCCTTCAGTGCAACTTTGACTTCTCCCTTCAATATCCTGGTTCTTGATCATATGCCACCTACTGAAATGGATGAACATCAACAGATTATTTTTGGTACAGTGACTCTGTATTCC
>NW_006921740.1:2967176-2975264 GCF_000298275.1 Orycteropus afer afer
GTTGCACCCCACTGTTGGCTTATATGAAGGTACAGCAGAAGAAAATAATCAAGAGCATGGATTCTGGAGCCAGCCTGAATTTGCACTCTAGCTCTGGCACTTTCTAGTTGTGGATTTTCATCATGCCTCAGTTTCCTACCTGACAGTCGGGTATAATGATAGTTGTTGTTGGTGTTAGGTGCCGTCAAGTCAGTTTTGACTTACAATGACCCTGCGTACAACAGCACAAAACACTGCCTGGTCCTGTGCCATTCTCACAATCCTTGCTATGCTTGAGCCCATCATTGCAGCCTCTGTGTCAATTCATCTCATTGAGAGTGTTCTCCTTTTTCACTGGCCCTCTACTTACCAAGCATGATGTCCTTTTCCAGGGACTGGTCCCTTTCGACAACAAGACCAAAGTATAGATGAAATCCGGTCATTCTTGCTTCTAAGGAGCATTCTGGCTGCACTTCCTCCAAGACAGATTTGTTCATTCTTCCAGCAGTCTGTGGTGTATTCAATATATTTGGCCAACACCACAATTCAAATGGATCAGTTCTTCTCCATCTTCCTTACTCATTGTCCAGCTTCTACATGTATATGAGGCAATTGAAAAGACAGTGATCCTACATATCTCATAAAATTGTGAGAATTAAAAGTGTTAATACTTGTAAAGTATTTAGGGTAGTACTTAGAACATTGTAAATTTCATTCATGTATATATAACTTGCAGTTAATTAAACTCTCAAATCTCTTTTGTATGCACATCATACATGATGTATGCCTCTTGGTCTAAGTACAGGCTCCTTATGAGCACAACTAAAATTATGCAATGAGTTTACTTTTCCCAAACTTAAATATAAGACTGCCTTTGACCCTGTTGAATTTCCTTCTGGTTGCTGACTCAGCACCCCTTACATTTCCCTTCACTTTCTATCTGCCCCACCCATCACCCTGTGTGAGTGCTAATGAGAGAGGTGGGAGAGAGAATGGGAAGAAATCCTCCACAAACCAAGCCTGCAGTCTTGCAGTCTGCAGTCATCAAGGTTTGCCTGCGTCTTCACATTGGAGCCCAACTAAATTGAAGTGGCTCTGATTACTTTTAAATTAGGCATACGGTTAAAATTTGACAGGCACATAAACTTAAAAGCTGATCTCCAGGGAAAATTGCTATCAAACTGATTTTTAACTGCCAGCAAAAAATCCCAGGAGGTTGTTATCCAAAGTACTCCAGTAAAACAAAATAAGGAAGTGGGTACTGGGGACAGTCATAGTGATTACAGGGCTCATGTGTGCACAGGTGAAATTAAGTGACTGTCTTGTCAGTGGGTAAAGGCACAATGCAGGGAAGCAAGCCCTCCAAATGCATCACTTGAATCCTGTTTGGCTGTTCTGACGTAGAAGAAGATAAGGAAAAGAATCAATTGGGGTATGTAAGATACGGAACTACAAAAATAAACTTGCTGCTCCTGACATCTGTGTTTATAAATGCACTATGCTAAACAACAGAGATTTTCCCTATGGTTGGGGCATAGTGAGATGGTGCCTCAAGATACGTGTTTTGTTCTTTCTTTAACCCTAATTGTAGGCACTTTCCTTGTTTCCAGTCTTTGTATCTCTATATAGAGTGGGCAGAAATCTTGAAACATTAAACCAAAAATATCCCTGAAGTCTTCTTAAAATCAAATAATAGTTTAGCTTCACTAGTAAAGGTTGTCTGCCTTGGGTGTTGTGCTCTTTCAAGATCTATCCATATGGGAAATGCATCCCTTGGAGCAATCGACCATGGGGCACCAGAGGTGCAACGTACCCACAGAGGAAATGCAGGACACACAGGAGTGTATAACTATGATGGGCAGGGGGGTGGGAGTGTTACTGGGCAGGGAGGGGAGGAGAGTGGGTTAGGGTTGGGGATGGTTAATTGGGGAGTGAAACAAAAAGAAAGAAAGAAAGAAAGATCTATCTAAATGCGATCAAATTGACAACAGCCACTCAAAAGATTTGATAGGAAACTTAGGGGCAGTGAGTTTATGTTAATGGGAGAGAAACAAATCAGAAAAGGAGACTGAGTGAGCGTGGTTGCACAAGTCAAAGAATGTAATCAATGCCACTGAATTGTACATGTGGAGACTGTTGAATTGGTACATGATTTGCTGGGTATATTCTCTACAACAACACAATAAATAACATTTTTAAAAAATAGAGTTGGCAAAGACATAATTGGGCAATTTCAGAACCATGATTTCTAACCTCAACTCCATTGTTTTGCTGTAAAATAAAGTGAGTTTGTGCTAAGTACTCTTTAATGTAGAAGTAGCCACCTTCAGGTGGAGATTTTCCCTATCAATAGCCCCAGAGTGGTTGGAATCAAAGAAACGGCACATGCGGTAACCAGATGCTTGGAGAGTAAGATTGGGAGGTAAGTTCACACAATTGTTCTGTGGTCTTGTTTTCCGCTGAGGTTCTTTCCTGTGGGGTGTAAGACATGGTCACAGGCAGCAGAGCCCTGGGCGTGTACAAGGACGGCCTCAGCCCAGCACATCAGTGAGGCTGCTAACAGGCTGCCTTCCTCTTCCTGTGCAGCTGGTGTTTGCAGAAGGACATGATTTGAAAGCTGATTTATTTGCCTTGCCTTTTTTTCCCCCTAATGAATGGACATAGATGTCTGTTTGTTGAAACAATTAATAAACTGTAATGATTTGATTAGAATTTAACAGAAAAACATCCTTGGCTTGCAGGTGGAAATCTAAGGACTTTGTCTTTTGCAAAGTTCATAACAAACCATCCCACTCAGAGCACAATCAGGGGATTTTTTTTTTTTTTTTTTTTTGGCTGTGTTTTTTAAAAACACCTGATCAATTTTTATTTTTCACTCTGCAGATGCAGCCTTTGGTTCATGAATGAAGACAATCACTTTCACTTGTGGAGGCCAATGAGTTCCAGTTCACGCCCCTTCAATTTGTTTCTGAGTTGGTGGAGATTTTGGGGATGTTTATAAGGTCCCTAGGTGGCACAAGGAGCCCTTGTGGCACAGTAATTAAGGTGCTCGGCTGCCAAGCAAAAGGTTAGTACTTCGAACACACCAACCAGCTTTGAGGGAGACAGATATGCCAGTCTGCTTCTGTAAAGATTTACAACCTTGGAAACTCTATGGAGAAATTTTACTATCCTTGCCAGGTCACTATGAGTCAGACTTGATGGCAATAGGTTTCTCTTTGTTTTTGTTTTTCTTAGATGGCACAAATGGTTTACATTTGACTACTAACATAAAGGTTGGCAGTTCAAACTCACCCAGCAGTAGCAGATGAAAACTCCTGGTAGTCTGCTCCTATAAAGATGACAACCAAGGAAACCCTATGGGACAGTTCTACTCTGTAACTCATAGGAACTCCATGAGTTGGAACTTACTGGACACAGTGGGTTTTTCTGTTTTGTTTTTTTTTGTTTTTTTTACATGGCATGTCATGGAGCAGAAGGAGCTCTGGTGGCATACTGCCTAAGACATTTGACTGCTAACCTGAAATTTGGCGATTAAAACCCACCAGCCACTCCATGGAAGGAAGACTGGGCAACCTACTTGCGTAAAGATTTACTGCCTCAGAAACGCAAAGGGGGTCGCTATAAGTCAGAATCATCTTAATGGCAGTGTTTGGGTTGTTTTTTTTTTTTTTTTTTCATGGAAGCAGCACTCAAGAAATCAGATGTTGTATTGCACTGGGCAAATCTTCTGTAAAAGACCTCTTTAAAGAGTGAAGAAGCAAAGATATCACTTTGAAGACTAAGGTGTGCCTAACCCAAGCCATGGTATTTTCAATTGCCTCGTATGCATGTGAATACTGGACAATGAATAAGGAAGACTGAAGAAGAGTTGCTTTTGAATTGTGTTGGTGAAGAATACTGAAAATACCGTGGACTGCCAGAAGAACAAACAAATCTGTTCTGGAAGAAGTACAACCTTCGAAGCAAGAATGGCCAGACTTCATCTCACCTACTTTGGTCATGTTGTCAGAGGGACCATTCCCTGGAGAAGGGTATCAGGCTTGGTAAAGTGAAGGGTCAATGAAAAAGGGGAAGACCCTGAACAAGACGGATCAACACAGTGGCTGCAAAGATGGGCTCATGTATAACAAGAATTGTGAGGATGGCACAGGACCAGGCAGTGTTTCATTCTGTTGTGCATAGGGTTGCTATGAGTCAGAGCCAACTCAACAGCATTTAACAACAACAACATGGTACCTCAACTATATAGAGAGGAATAGAACGTATCTGACAGGGCCTCCTCCCTTAAGGCCAGTGCCTGCTTCCAAGTCCCTTCAAAAGTAAAGGATCTGAGACCCAGGAGATACAGCCTGGCTGCCTGAAGTGAAAAGAGGAGGTAGGTTAGAGAAGGTGTACTCTTTTTCTTTAAAAAATAAATTTGTTATTTTGAAATAATATATGATAATCTATTCATGTATTATGACACTATATTCACATATGACAATATATTATATTCATATGACACTGAATAGATAATATGTACATGGGTGCCAATTTAGAATACTTTGAAGGAGCATTCAGTAAAAAATAATTCTTCCAAGTTCCCTTACTGCTATTACCAGTTTCTAGAGTATTCTCAGAGACATCCTACATATATATAAACATTCATTTATTCTTAAGTATACAAATAATAGTGTACAATAAACATTGTTCTGTGCTTTGTTTTTTTCACTTAATAATACATCAGACGAGGGTTTTGTTCTTCTCCAAGTGCTATCAGGAGAGAGAAATGTGCAGTGTTGGAGTAACCTCTCAGAGACAACCATACACCTTGAGAGAGAGAATCACCAGGCCTGCTTACTCTTCAGTTCAATGATCTGGGTCTGGTTCTGGCTTAGTATACTGACAATGGACAAGATGCAAAATCAGACTCTTCCTCAGTCTTATGTAATCTGACCCAAGAGAAATAAGAATCACATTTGAAGTCTTAAAAGTTTTTTTTTTTTTTTCAAAAAAATTCTTTAAAACTCACTCTTTCCACTCTCTCCCTGTGCCCTTCTTAACTATGCACTCCTATCTGTCCAGCTTTCCCTCTATGTAAATGCATAGAGGCACCCTCTTGTGCCCCATGGCCAATTGCTGTAAGGGGGGTATCCCCCTAGAGTAGGTGAGTGCATTGCCTTGGGGTAAATGTTTTGCTATTGGGCTGAGAGCCAATCCATGGGGGTGAATTCAATTCTAGGCCAGAAGAGTAACCCGGTGCTGTAGTCTTGGAGGTTCCACCAGAATCTATCCGACTAGTAATTCTGATATTTTTGTGCTTTTGAATTTTGTTCCACAATTTTCCTCCCATTCCACCCAGGATCTCCAGGCTTGATCTCTTTCCTAGCAGTTGACATTGGTAGCCAGGCACCATCTAATTCTTCTAGTCTCAGGTTTTAATATATCCTTAAAGTAATTGTTTCCAGATGCCTTTGATTTTCTTCACTCTTCTTTCCTTCAGGTGAGAGGAGAACAAAAGTTGCATTTTGGATGGCTGCTCAAAAGCTTTTAAGACCCCAGTTGCTACTCACCAAAATAAGCTGTGGAACAAAATTTTTGTACTATGTTATGCCAATTGAGTTTGGTGTCCCCCAAGACCATGATCCCGAGTAAGCAGGCCTGGTGATTCTCTCTCTCTTGTTGTCTCTGAGAGGTTACTGCAACTCTATCTTCTGTTGATTCTGTAATGTGTGTGGCTAGTTTTGTGGCACTGAAGCCTTAAAACTTTAAATAGCAGGAGGTTTGGGGTAAGGAAAAGGAGAAAAAGAAGGATGAATTACATTCAATGAAATATGTGGAACTGATATACTGAACAGAGAGACACATTGAATGCAGTTTGAGAAACTAAAATCCATTGGTTCCTTTCCCTGGCTAAATACATAGTACATACACTTACCAGAATAGCATCATTTTTGCTAGTTAAGAATCTTGAGGGTCAACATGGGGTCAATATTCTGGACACTATACTAAAACCAAAACCAAACTCACTGCCATTGAGTTGAATCCAACTCATAACGACACTCCTTTGGTTTCTGAGGTGGTATCACTATGGAAGTAGATTGCCCAACCTTCCTTTTGAGGAGTAGCTGGTATGTTTGAATCACTAGCCTTCTGGTTAACAGTCAAATGCCTTAAGCAATATGCTACCAGAGCTCCTGAACACTATATTAGGGAAATGGAAAGAGAACAGGCTTTGGAGTCAGGGAATCCTGGAAGTAAATACATCTATAAAACCAAACCAAAAGAAACCTGTCAACGTAAAGTTGATTCCAACTCACAGCAACCCTATAGAACAGGATAGAACTGCTTCATAGGGTTTCCAGGGCTGTAAACTTTATGGAAGCACACTGTCATACCTTTCTTCTGTGGAATAGCTGTTGGATTCAAACTGCTACCTAGGTTAGCAAAAATGCTTACCTACTGCTCGAATATGGCTATACCAGTTACCTAAATTTACAAGTCACTTAATCTCTCAAAACTTTGATTTTCCTTTATATAAAATGGAAATATGTATCTTAAAGAGTAGTTGTAGAAATGTGTTTTCTTTTGTTTTTTAAAGTAAGATACTTATTGTTGTTGTTAGGTGCCATTGAGTCATTTCTGACTCATAGCAACCTAATGTACAACAGAACAAAACATCACCTAGTCCTGTGCCAGCCTCATGATCCCTACTATACCTGAGCCCATCACTGCAGCCACCATGTTAACCTATCTTGTTGAGGAACTTCCCTCTTTCATTAACCCTCCACTTTACCCAGCATGACATCCTTCTCCATGGAATGGTCCCTTCTGACAACATGACCAAAGTAGGTGAGACAAAGTCTGGCTATTCTTGCTTCCAAAAAGCTTTCAGGCTGCACTTCTTCCAGGATAGATTTGTTAGTTCTTTTAGCAGTCCACAGTACTTTGAGCATTCTTAGCCAAGAGCACAACTCAAAAGCATCAACTCTTCTTCGATCTTTCTTATTCATTGTCCAGCTCTCGTATGCATATGAAATGATTGAAAATACCATGGCTTGGGTTGTTGTTGTTGTTATGTGCCGTTGAGTCGGCCCAACTCATAGCGACCCCTCCTTGGGTTTCCAAGGCAGTATCACTACGGAAGTAGGATTGCCCAACCTTCCTTCCGAGGAGTGGCTGGTGGGTTTGAACCGCCAGCCCTCTGGTTAGCAGGCAAGTGTCTTAGCCACTATGCTTGGGTTAGGCTCATCTTAATCTTCAAGAGGATATCTTTCCTCTTCAGCACTTGAACGAGGTCTTTTGCAGTAGATTTGTCCAATGCAATATGCCTTAATGGCTTGACTGCTGCTTTCATTGGCATTGATTATAGAACCAAGTAATATGAAGTCTTTGACAACTTCAGTCTTTTCTCCATCTACCATGATACTGCTTATTGGTCCACTTGTGAGGAATTTTGTTATCTTTATATTGTGATGTAATCCATACTGTAGACTGTAGTCTTTAATCTTCATCAGTAAGTATTCTAAGTCATCCTCACTTTCACCAAGCAAAGTTATGTCATCTACATATCACAGGTTGCCTTCCTCCAATCCTGATGCCATGTTCTTCTTCATAGTCTGCTTCTCATATTATTTGCTCAGCATACAAATTAAATAAGTATGGTGAAAGGATACAACCCTGACACACTCCCTTCTTGATTTTAAACTTTACAGTATTGCTTTGTTCTGTTCAAATGACAGCCTCCTGGTCTATGTACAGGTTCCTCATGAGTACAATTAGTGTTCTGGAATCCCCATTCCTCTCAGTGTTATCCATAATTTGTTATGATCCACACAATCGAATGTTTTTGCATAGTCAATAAAACACAAGTAAACACCTTTCTGGTATTCTTTGCTTTGAGCCAAGATCCATCTCACATTAGCTATGATATCCCTTGTTCCAAGTCCTCACCTGAAACCAGCTTGCATTTCTGAAATTTCTCTGTCAATATACTAGTGCAACCATTTTTGAATTGGCTTCAGTAAAATTTTTCTTGCATGTGATATCAATGATATTGTTCGATAATTGCCACATTCTCTTGGATCACCTTTCTTTAAAATGGACACAAATATGGATCTCTTCCAG
>NW_006921740.1:2977224-2978099 GCF_000298275.1 Orycteropus afer afer
TTGCATATGAGCAGTTGATGGTCTGTTCCACAGTCAGCTCCTGGCCTTGTTTTGGCTGAAGATACTGAGTTTCTCCATTGCCTCTTGCTACAGATGTAGTCAATCTGATTCCTGTGTACTCTTCCTGGCAAAGTCCATGTGTGTAGCCACCATTTGTGTTGTTGAAAAAAGGTATTTGTAATTAACAAGTCATTGGTCTTGCATAATTCTATCTTAATATTTCCAGAACTGTTTCTATCACTAAAACTATACTTTCCAACTACTGGTGATTCTTCTTTATTTCCAACTTTTGCATTCCAAACACCAGTGATGATTACCACATCTTGAGTGCATGTCTGGTCAATTTCAGACTGCAGAGTTGATAAAAATCTTCAATTTCCTCATGTTTGGCTTTGGTGGTTGGTGTATAAATTTGAATGATAGTAATATTAACTGATCTTCCTTGTTGGCATATGGATATTATTTTGTCACTGATAGCATTGTACTTTAGGATAGATCTTAAAACATTATTTGTGAGATAAATGTCACACCATTCCTCTTCAATTTGTCATTCCTATATAGTAGATCATAGTACATAGTAGATTCCTACATAGTAGAGTAGCAGGCAGGAAGAGCAGGAGAAGGGATAAAAGCCAGGAACCCGGACAGAGGAGCAGTCAGCCCCAGGGACAACTCAATGACGCCCAACGCAGCAGGCCAGAAGAGCAGAAGAAAGGGGATTAAAAGCCAGGAAGCCAGACAGAGGTACAGTCAGCCACAGGGACCCAGGTGGGGGTGATACAAGAGGTCTCCAACAGCAAGACAAACTTGTCTGTCAGTTTGTCCTACTGTGGTGACATGTAGATGTGAGTTTTGAGGCTGAGCCTCTGGTGTTT
>NW_006921740.1:2981348-2982505 GCF_000298275.1 Orycteropus afer afer
CGACGAAAGAGGGGGAGGCCTTCAACGAGATGGATTGACATGGTGGCTGTGATGATGGGCTCAAGTATAGCAGGGATCGTGGGGCTGGACAGGATCGGGCAGTGTTTCATTCTGCTGTGCATGGGGTCGCTATGAGTTGGAGACGACTCGACGGCACTTAACAACAACAATAACAGGGATAGTTTGACTTCTTCCTTACCAATTTGGATGCCTTTGATTTCCCTTTGTTGCCTTATTGCCCTGGCTACGATTTTCAATACAGTGCTGAATAGATAAGTGGTGACAGAGGGCATCCTCGTCTGGTTCTTGTTCACAAGGAGAATGGTTTCTGTCTCTCTCCATTTAGAATAATATTGGCTGTTGGTTTTGCATATATGCCCTTTATTATGTTGAGGAATGTCTCTTCTATTCCTATTTTGCTGAGAGTCTTGATCAGGAATGGGTATTGGATTTTATCAAATGCCTTTTTTGCATCGATTGATATGATTTTGTGGTTCTTTTCCTTTATTTTGTTTATATAGTGGATGAAGTTGATTGTTTTTCTAATGTTGAATCATCTTTGCATACCTAGTATGAACCACACTTGGTAATAATGAATTATTTTCTTGATATGTTGGAGTCTATTGGCTAGGATTTTGTAGATTTTTGCATCTATGTTCATGAGGGATATTGATCTGTAGTTTTTCTTTTGAGTGATGTCTTTGCTTGGTTTTGGTATCGAGGTTATGCTTGCTTCATAAAATGAGTTAGGGAGGATTCCATCCTTTTGTATGTTATGGAATAATTTGAGTAGGATTGGTGTCAGTTCTCTAAATGTTTGTAGAATTCTCTGGTGAAACTGTCTGGGCCAAGGCTTTCTTTTTGTTGATAATTTTTTATGACCTGTTCTATTTCTTCTTTTGTTATCGATCTATTCACATCAGTCTGTGTAAGTTTAGGTAAGTGGTGTGTTTATAGAATTCTGTCCATTTCTTCCAGTTTTCAGATTTGTCGAAAGACAGTTCTTCCTAGTATCTTGATATTATTCTTTTTTATTTCAGTTGGTTCTGTTGTGATGTCACCCATTTTGTGTCTTATTTGTGCTATTTGTATTCTCTCCCTCTTTTCCTTTGTTAAATTTGCCAGTGGTTTGCCAATTTTATTAATCTTTTCAAAAA
>NW_006921740.1:2983335-2987139 GCF_000298275.1 Orycteropus afer afer
TTTTGGTTGCCATTTGCTTGATATATCTTTTCCAACCTTTCATTTTTAGTCTATTTTTGTCTTTGTCTCTTGTAGACAGCATATTAATGGGTTATGTTTTCTTATCCAGTCTGCAGCTCTCTGTCTTTTGAGTGGTGTATTTAATCCATTAACATTCAGTGTAATTATCGACAAGTATGAATTGGTCATTTTGTTATGTGTTTTTTCATGATGTTCCTGGTTTCCTTTTTGCATATAATTTTCTGTGTCAAGCTCATTATATTTATGAATTGTGGTATCATTTACTTTGTTGCTATTATTTTAGTATTTGCTAAATATTTGTGCTTGTTCTCTTTTTTATTGTGATGTGAAGGTTTGTCATTTTTCTTTGAGGTTACCTTGTGATTTTTAATTTTCTCCCTAATTTTAGAATAGTCCATTCTATCTTGCAAATCTCTTGACTTCCTCACCATTTAGAAGTTCTGTAACTACACTATTTTTCCCTCTTTTTGGTTGGTAGTTGACCTCATTTGCCAATTGAAGTCTCTGCTTCCCTGTTTACAACCTTGTAAACTTATTTTACTTTGGATAAATCCATAGCTGTCTTGGTTTCTGGGTTATGTCATCTTGTGTATTAATGGTTAGTTATTGTTTGCTATTATTGATTCTCTGTTCAAAGAACTCCCTTTAGTGTCTCTGGTAAGGTTGGTCTGATTTTAACAAATTCCCTTAATACCTTCTTATCTGGAAATGTCCTAATTTCACCATATTTGAGGGATAATTTTGCTGAGTAAATAATTCTTGGTTGGAAATATTTTTATTTCAGTGTTTTATATATACTATCGCATTGTCTTCTTGCCTGCATGGTTTCTGCTGAGAAATCAAAACTTAGTCTTATTGGTTGCCCTTTGTAGGTTACTTTTCATTTTTTCTATGCTGCTTTCAGGATTCTTTCCTTGTGTTTAGTTTTGGTGAGTTTGATTATGATATGCCTTGGTGATTTTCTTTTGGGGTCTATTCTGTGAGGTCTGTGGGACTTCTTAAATGGTTATATTCTCATCTTTCATCACCTTACAAAAATTCTCTTCCAACAATTCTTGGACAATTTTCTTAGTGGTTTTCTTTTTCTCTTCCTGTTCTGGAATTCCGATTACATGCATGTTATTCCTTTTGATGGTATCCCACATGAATCTTAGGCTTTCTTTTTTTTTTTTTTTTTTTTATCCTTTTTCTGATTTATCCCTTTCCAAAGAAGTATTCAAGTATTGGTCTTCAGTATTGTTTATTCTGTCTTCCATTGATTTGATTCTACTCCTTTGCCCTTTCAATGTGTTATCTATTTCTGAAAGTTTAGTATTAAACTTCTGGATTTCTATGTGTAGATTTTGTATCATTCTAATTTTTCATTTATTTTGTCATTTTGTTCTTGTATTTTCTTCCAAAATTGTTCAAGGGTTTTGTCTGTGTTTCCCTTGATTTTGTCAGTGTTTTCCTTGATCTGTCTCTCAATCCTTTGAAGGTAGCTAAATATATATATAATTCTAAATATAATAACTTTATAATAATTTTAAAACAGACAAAAACAAACACAAACTGAAAAAGGAAAAAAGAAAAATCTGGGCAGGGTGAGGCAGGACACCCAGGCTTGTCCAAGCACACAGACTGGTATTCCTGCTGGCCCAGAAGGTGGGTGGCAGTAAGGGATGGCCACACCTCTGTTCACCAAGAGGGCGTGGGGTGTAAGAGTAACAAGGGGAATATCGCACCTTTCTAGTCCTTGGTTTCCAGAATGTTCTTGTGATGCCCAGCAAGTGGAGCCTATTCTTAAGTCCCTGGAATCTGGGAGAACACCGTTGCTTTAAATATCCAAAATGGTTGAACCACTTGTAAACATTCAAAATGGCTGTGCCCTCTGGAAAGGCAAAAGTCCATAGCTCAATCTACCTTCCTCTTCACTGCTTCCCCTTTTATTCATCAGCCACCAGTGCAATCCTCTGTGCAGTCCCTGGCTAGCAGGGGTAATTTTTAGGTTAATTCTTATGTCCTAACATCACTCAGTAATATCCAAGCTGTCTATGCCATCAGGATCTCTGCCAGACCACAACTTTGTATGTCTCCTTTTTTGGTGTTTTTATGCAAATTATTCTACTAGTTGGAGTTCAGTCCACTTGTATATCCTTCCCTTCAAAGCTCAGGGCTCCAGGATTATCTTCTGTATCTGTGTTAATTGGTTCCCCCTTTTCTTTGTTGAAGAGGGTCTGTGCAGTCTTTCTGCCTTTTCCTCCATCTTACCCCATAATTGTGTTTTTAGTAGGCCAGTCCATCGTTCTATCAAGCCAGCTGCATCAGGATGATGGGGAACATGGTAATAAAACCAGTGGATTCTGTGAGCATAGGCCCATTGCTGCACACTTCATTTCCTGTAAAGTGAGTCCCTTGATCCAAAGCAATGATGTGTGGGATACCATGACAGTGGATAAGGCATTCTGTAAGTCCACAGATGGTAGTTTTGGCAGAAACATTTCATGCAGGGAAGGTGAATCCATATCCAGAATTAGTATCCCAGTAAGAACTAAACACTGTCCTTTCCATGATGGAAGTGATCCAATGCAATCAACTTGCCACCATGTTGCTGGCTGATCACTCAGAGGAATGGTTCCATATTGTGGACTCAGAGTTGGTTTCTGCTGCTGGAAGATTGGGCATTCAGCAGTGGTGATAGCCAAATCAGCCTTGGTAAGTGGAAGTCCATGTTGCTGAGCCCATAAATAACTTCCATCCCTGCCACCATCAAGGACTTGAAGGATGCAGGGGTGGTGACTCCCACCACATCCCCATTCAATTCACCTATTTGGCCTGTTCAAAAAACAGATAGATCTTGGAGAATTACAATAGACTATCATAAACTTAATCAGGTGGTGACTCTAATTGCAACTGCTGTTCCTGATGTGGTTTCATTGCTTGAGCAAATTAGTACATCCCCTGGTACTTGGTATGCAGATATTGATCTGGCCAATGCCTTTTTCTCAATGTCAATTTCAAAGGGCCATCAGAAGCAGTTTGCCTTCAGCTGGTAAGGCCAACAATATACTTTCACAGTGCTTCCTCAAAGGTATATCAACTCCCCAGCATGACATCTTGTCAGAGCAGCACTAGGTAACCAGAACAGAATATGGTACCAAGAGAGTGGGGTGCTGCTCTGCCAGATACCTACAATGTGGAAACAAGAGCAGAGTGCATCTTTGACCCAAGACCCTGGCAGAGAGACCCCAGCATACAGCAAGAGAGATGGTGGAAGCAGAGCCAAGAGACTGGCATGATGTTCAAGCCATCCCATTTGTGGTATATTCTTGTCAGAGAGGCAGTAGGTAACCAGAACAGTACATGAGATGAAATCTGACCATTTTCACTTCTAAGGAACATTCCTGCTACATTTCTTCCAAGTCAGATTTGTTCATCTTCTAGCAGTCCATGGTATTTTCAGTATTCTTCACCAACACTACAATGCAAAGGCATAAACTCCTCTTCAGTCTTCCTTATTCATTGTCCAACTTTCATATGCATATGAGGCAATTGAAAATACCATGCCTTTGGTCAGGTACACCTCAGTCTTCAAAGTGATATCTTTGCTCTTTCACACACAAACACATGGGGTCACCATGAGTCAAAATCATCAACTGGTTTGGTCTTTTGAATTTGGTGGATTTGTAAAAGATGTCTTCTCTGAGCCCTGGGGCCAATGACTTGGCATGTGCAAAGCAGAAAGGCACCTCTGCCATGGGAGCTCTGTAATGTAGTGCCTAAGGCACTTGACTGCTAACCAGA
>NW_006921740.1:2995379-3000171 GCF_000298275.1 Orycteropus afer afer
AGGGAATGTGTCAGGGTTGTATCCTTTCTCCATACTTATTCAATCTATATGCTGAGCAAGTAATCCAAGAAGCTGGACTATATGAAGAAAAATGTGGCATCAGGATTGAAGGAAGAATCATTAACAACCTGAGATATGCTGATGATACAACTTTGCTTGCTGAAAGTGAGGTTGACTTGAGGCACTTACTGATGAAGATTGAAGAGTACAGTCTGAAGTATGGATTACATCTCAATATAAAGAAAACAAAAATCTTCACAACTGGACCAATAAGAAGCATCATGTTAAGTGGAGAAAAGATTGAGGTTGTCAAAGAATTCACATTGCTTGGCTCTACAATCAATGCCAATGGAAACAGCAGTCAGGACATCAGACAATGTATAGCACTGGGCAGGTCAGCTGCGAAGGAACTCTTTCAAGTGCTGAGGAGCAAGGATGTCTCCTTGAGGACCAAGGCACACCTGACACAAGCCATGATATTTCCAATTGCCTCATATGCATGTGAGAACTGGACAATGAGTAACAAAGACCAAAGAAGAGTTGATGCTTTTGAGTTGTGGTGCTGGTGAAGAATGCTGAAATTACCATGGACTGCTGAAAGAACTAACAGATCTGTCCTGGAGGAAGTGCAGCCGAAATGCTCCTTGGAAGTGAGAATGGCCATACTTCATCTCACCTACCTTGGTCATGTTGTCAGAAGGGACCATTCCCTGAAGAAGGATGTCATGCTTGGTAAGGTGGAGGGCTGATGAAAGAGGGGAAGGCCTTCAACGAGATGAATTGACACAGCAGTTGTGACAATGGGCTCAAGTATAGCAAGGATCATGGAGCTGGCTCAGGCGGTGTTTCCTTCTGCTGTGCATGGGGTCACTATGAGTCGGAAACGACTCAACGGCACCTAACAACAAGTCTAAGTTCAAAGTGCCAGGCTCTAGGGGCTGTGTGAAAGCCCCTTGACCTTGGGCTTCAGCTCTGCCTCTTTTTCGTGGTTCACTGAAGCTAGAGGCATCTCTTCACTCAGGCAGTTACTGGCTGCTGAGGCTGACAAGCCCAAGGTCAACAAATAAAATGGCACAGCCCCGATATTGCCAAACTACACAGCAGGCCATTAATTCAAGTCCATTTAAGTCCCAAGGTCAGCAGAGCATAACAGGCTGCTGAACAATGACACAGCTACATACAGAGTCCAAGCATGCCATAAGCTAGAGACCATTCCGAAGCCTGTTTCTTATATATAGGAAGCAGAGTACATCCCTAAAACAGATCCTCAACTGCTTGTGGTAGGTCTCACCATGGAGTTGATTGCCAGTCTTATCATGGGGAATAACTACCACCAGCTGCCCAGCCAAGTTGACACACAAACTTAACCATCACAACTGTGTAATTCAAAGTGGCTGATACCTGTCCATTTCAGCTTACTAATGCCTAAGATATTGATTTTAATGGGTTCCTTTTAATTTTTGACAGTTTCCAGTTTTCCTATATTCATACTTTGTACATTCCACATTTTAATTATTAATAAATGGTTGTTGCTGTTTCTTCTCATTTTGAGTTATGCCACATAAGTAAATGTAGGCCCCAAAAGCTTTACTCCATCCATGTCATTAATGTCAACTCTACTGAGGAGACAGCACTTCCCTAGTTGTGTTTTGAGTGCCTTTCAACCTGAGAGGCTCTTCATCTGGCACTAAAGCAGACAGTGTTTCACTGGCATTCATAAGGCTTACAGAGGCCAATTTTTTCAGAAATGGACTGCCACATCCTTCTTCCTAGCTTTCCAACTTAGAGACTAGAAACTTGGTACTCTTGGGACTTTCCAATACCCCTTTTCCAGAACTCCTAAAGCCATTCATGTCATTCCTCTGAATCCAGACTCACAGGACCCAGCACCTCCCATGCAGCTGTAGGTCCTGGAAGCTGGGATCACAGAGAAATGTACAGACTCACACAACTTAATTTTTTTATCCTGACTGACAGGATAAGGACAGAAGGAAGAGGAGGAAAATCTAAAGAAGCTTTATAGGCACTGACATTATAAGCTTGTAGGTAGATAAGCAGCTCATAGGGATGAGAATGTGAGGCAGCAAGCAAGGGGATGGAGATTGAGGGGGGACACCAAGTGGGCAGCAGTGGGAGATCCTGTGTCTACACATACTGGCTGTGAGGAAAGATGTGCAGTTTCATCCTGAATTATTTATTTTGACAGTTAATTAATAAGTGGTTAGTAAGCAATGGTTCCATTGACTAATATATCAATTTTCCCCTAAATTTGTTGGTCAATTTGTTCTATTATGGTGCCTTGAATGCTGCTATGATCCTGAAAGCTAGGCTACCAGTATTTCAAATACTAGCAAGATCACCCATGGTGCAAAAGTGGACATCAGGAAGAAAGGTCTGATGATCTACTTCCAAAAATTAGCCAATGAGAAAGAACCTTATGGATCACAACAAAATATTGCCCAACTCTCTTGCTTTTGACATATCATGAGGAGGGATCAATCACTGGAGGAGAATACCATATTTTGTGAGGTAGAGGGTCAATGAGGGCATAGGAGACAATCTGTGGGAAGGATTGGCACAACAGCTGCAAAGATGGACTTAAACATGCTGGCAATGTTGTGGATGATGCAGGACCAAGCAACGTTTTGTTCTGTTGTACATAAGGTTCCATGGGTTGGAGTTGACTCAACAGCAGCTAATAACAACTGACAGCCAAGTTGTTTAGACTCTAGGCATAGAGAGGAGAAAGGGATCAACAGATAGAGACAGAGAGAGAACAAGAGAGAGAAAGAAGGAGAAGGAGGAAAGTGAGGGGGAGGGGAAGAAGAAGTAAAGGAGAAAGAAAGGGAAGGGAGAATATGGGAAGAAAGGCAGGACCTATGTCTGCTTCACTCTCAGTGTCAAGTACAGAACCTGGCACAGAGGAGATGCTTATTAATAGGAAAATGAACATGTAGAGAAAAAAGATCAGAGAGATTGTGATTTTGACCTCCATGCTTCTACTAGAACAATTGCCCAGAGATTGGAGAGTAGCATTGAAAGTCCCCACTGACCTGTTAAATATTTTATTTAGAGACGACCACATACTCTTTGTGACATAACTCACCAGTCCCTCCCATAATTCCTTTATCTTCTTTCTAGATTTTATCCTCCTTTTCCACTCCCACAGGTGGAGCAAAGGGAAATACCCCTTGCTCACTAGTTTGCCCCCCTCTCTCTTTCTCTCTCTCATTCTCACTCTCCCTCACTCTCTCTCTCTATTCGGTTTTCCTGTTTTCTTGTGTGTAAGAGACTGTTAGACACTTCCTCTGAGGTTTATTTGCAGTCTGGCCTGTGAATCTTTGAAACAGTCTCTCTCAGGGTTCATTACTCCAGTGGCACCAGGAGGCCTCCCTTGGCAAATCATGGGTGGTATCAGCTGCTTCGTGATAGTCACTGCCAGGCAGTGCTCTCCAGCCTGTCTAGATGTGGGCTCCTGACAAAGGCAGATGCACTTCAGGATGCTTCCTCCCGAGTTGATCTGTCCAGAACTCTGTCCAGAAACAAAACTTAGATGCTTCTCATTTTTAATATATACTTGAGCTAAATCAGGTCTCATCCAATTGCTTGTGGACTTCCACCCTCAGGAATGAGTGCCCCATTGGGGAACTAGGTCTCCTTCCCAGACCATTCCAGATCCATTCAGAACTCAGCTACTGGTGAGAAGATTCAACATTCTGGTGACAGCATGTTTATTTGAAACAATCATGAAGCTTGATTTGATGTACTGAAAAAAATTAGTGCCTGCTGGATACAGCCCAATTATTACTACATTGATTCCTACAGATTAGCAGCTGGCATTGGTTGGAAGGCATGCACCAGGACATTTCAATACCTTTGGCTGAAGTGAGCTGCCTCTCTGTGGTGCTGAACATCCCTGGGCTCTGTCCCAGGGCCCAAGGATGACTCCATGTTTGGAGTGACTTTCACATCAAGAGATCATGGTGTAATTCTAATGTGAGCTGGAAATGGAAAAATTGAAGCACTGTTGGGAGGTGCCCCAAAAATAGGTCACCAAAATGACACTTTTAAAGACCTGCTTTCTCCCAAGCTCAGGTTCTAATCACTGAATGACTCTTCAAAGATGGAAGAAACCTTAACATGCTACTGAAGACATATAGCAAAGCACCTTCTGGATTCTAAGATCTAGTGTGTAAATCTACCCATTGTGTTACACTGGAATATTCTCTGCTACAAGTAACAAAGGTTAAAATAAGTAAAGTGTTATTTGCTCACACAGAAAGAAGTCCAGGGGTAGACAGCTTCTGACATTTGTTCCACAGTTTGGGGATATCAGAGCACATACCTTTGGGATTCTTTTTGGTCTTTCCTTTTGCATTGGCTCCATGATCACAAGATGGCTACTGCACACCAGGCAAGAAGGAGGGAAAGAATAAGGAAGGGCTTTTTCTGGTGAGACTTCAGGACAGGAGTATCAGTGCCTAATTTTATTGGCCAACTGTGTCACATATGTTACAGCCATTTGTCACTGTTGTTGTTATTGTTAGCTGCCTTCAAGCCGACTCTGATTCATGATGACCCTATGTACAACAGAACAAAGTCCTGCACCATTCTCACAATCATCAGCATGTTCCAGTTCATCACTGAGAGTATTGTTCCAATCCATCTCACCAAGAGTCTCCTATTCCCTTCTTGGCCCTCTACCTCATCAAAATTGACGTCTTCCTCTAGCGATTGATCCCTCCTGATGGCATGTCCAAAGCAAATGAGTCAGATATGTTCTGTTATGATC
>NW_006921740.1:3000271-3006396 GCF_000298275.1 Orycteropus afer afer
CTCTGTAATGTAGTGCCTAAGGCACTTGACTGCTAACCAGAAGGCTGGCGGTTCAAACCCACCAGCCACTCCTCAGAAGGAAGGTAGGGCAATCTACTTCCGTAGTAATACTGCCTTAGAAATTCAAGGAGGGGTCACTATGAGTCAGGTCCTACTTGATGGCACATAACAACAACAACAGCCATGAGGTAGATGCAGCCCTGGACAAAAGTTCATGACTTGGTGGCTTGAAGAGCAGAATAAGAGCGTCTGTCCTGGCTGGGTACATTGTGCACTGTACCACCTGCACACAGTGTGCAGCACTGATGCTCCTGAACATGGCCAGTGACCTTGGAGTCTCACTGTTTGTCAAGTTCTGGTTAATTGACACCTTCATTAGTTTCTTAGGGCTAGTGTAACAAATTATGACACACTATGGGGCTTAAAACAATAGAAATCAATTGTATCACAGTTTTAGACGCTAGAAGTCACAATTCAGGGTGTTGACAAAGAAGAATCCTTCCTTGCCTCTTCTAGTTTCTGGTAACCCTGTGTGCCTTGGCTTCTAGCATCACTCCAATCTCTGCTTTCTCTTCACATAATTGTCTTTGGTTTTCCCTGTCTTTTTTTTTTTTTTTTTAAATAAGGATACAATTCATTAGATTAGGGCCCACTCTTCTCCAGTGTGACTTCATATTAACTAATTAAATCTGCAAAAGACTTTTTCCAAACAAGGTCATATTCACAGGTTGTTGGGTTGGAGGAGAATAGGACTTCATCATATCTTTTTGAGAGGGTACAATTCAACCCATAACAACTAATTCACAGGTTCATTTCTGTTTTCCAAGTTGTTGTTAGCTACCATCAAGTTGGCTCCAACTCATAGTGACCCTGTGTACAACAGAATGAAACACTGTGTGGTCCTGCCCTATACTCACAATCCTTGCTATGCTTGAGCCCATTGTTTTAGTCACTGTGTCATCCATCTCATTGAGGATTTTCCCCTTTTTCACTGACACTCAGCTTTATCAAGCATGATAACTTTCGCCAGGGAAGGGTCCTTTCTGACAACCTGACCAAAGTACATGAGATGAAATCTGACCATTTTCACTTCTAAGGAACATTCCTGCTACATTTCTTCCAAGACAGATTTGTTCATTCTTCTAGCAGTCCATGGTATTTTCAGTATTCTTCACCAGGATCACAATTCAAATGCATCAATTCCCTTTCAATCTTCCTTATTCGTTGTCCAGGTTTCACATGCATATGAGGCTACTGAAAATACTATGGCTGGGTCAGGTACTCCTTAGTCCTTAAAATTACATCTTTGTTCTTTAACACTTTAAAGATTTGTATAAGATTTGCCCAGTTAAATCTATCTTTTGATTTCCTGACTGCTGTTTTCATGAGTATTCACTGAGGATCCAAGTAAAATGAAATTCCTGACAACTTCGATCTTTTCTCCATCTATCATCATGTTGCTTATTGGTGAACTTGTGAGTATTTTTATTGTCTTTATGTTGAAGTGTAATCCATATTGAAGACTGTAGTCTTTGATCTTCATTAGTAACTGCTGTAAGTCTTCTTCACTTTCAGTAAACAAGGTTGTGTCATCTGCATATAGCAGATAATGTTAATGAGTTTACTCTGATCCTGATGCCACATTCTAATTCATTTAGTCCACCTTCTTGGCTAATTTGCTTAACATACAAATTGAATAAGTATGGTGAAAGGATACAACCCAGACACACATCTTTTCTGATTTGAAACCATGCAGTAGCTCTTTTTTCTGTTTGAATGACTGTCTCTTGGTCTATGTACAGGTTCTTCATGATCACACTTAAGTGTGCTGTAATTCCAATTCTTTGCAATGTTATCCATGACTTGTTAGGACCTTCACAGTAGAATATCTTTGCATAGTCAATAAAACACAAGTAAACATCTTTCTGATATTCTTTGCTTTCAGCTAAGATCTATCTGACATCATCAATGATATCCCTCATTCCATACCCTCTTATAAATCCGGCTTGAATTTCTGGCACTTTCCTATCAATATACTGCTACTGTTTTTAAATTATCTTCAGAAAAATTGTACTTGTGTGTGATTTTAATGATATTATTTGATAACTTCCATATTCTGTTGGATTATCTTTCTTTGGGCTGGGCACAAATGTAGATGTCTTCCTGTTGGTTGATGAGATAGCTATTTTCCAAATTTCTTGGCATAAATATTGTGTGATTAGTTCTGGGGTTGCAGCCCTTCATTGAAACATCTCAGTAGATATTCACTCAATTCCTGGAGCCTTGGTTGTTTTTTGTTTGTTTTTGCTAATTCTTTCAATACAGCTTGGACTTCTTCTTTCAGTAACATCAGTTCTTGATCATATGCTACCTCCCGAAATAGTTGAATGTTGACCAGTTCTTTTTAGTACAGTGACTCTGTGTATTCCTTGCATCTTGTTTTGATGCTTCCTGCATCATTCAATATTTTGTCCATGTTCTTGTTGTGGTTAGGTGCTGTTGAATGGACTCTGACTCATAGTGACCCTGTGTACAACAGGAGGAAACACTGGCCAATCCTGTGCCATTCTCACAATTTTTGCTATGCTTGAGCACCTTGTTGCAGCCACTGTGTCAGTCTGTCTTGTTGAGGGCCTTCCCCCTTTTCACTGACCTTCTACTTTACCAAACATGATATCCTTCTCCCGGGAGTGGTCCTTTCTGGTGACATGACCAAAATATGTGAGATGAAGTCTGGCCATTCTCCCTTCCAAAGAGTATTCTGGCTGCACTTCTTCCAGGACAGATTTGTTCTTCTGGCAGTCCATGGTATTTTAATTATTCTTCACCAACACCACAATTCAAAAGCATCAACTCTTCTTTGGTCTTCCTTAATCATTGTCCAGCTTTGACATGCATATGAAGTGATTGAAAATACATTGGCTTGGGTTAGGCACACCTTAGTCTTCAAAGTGACAACTTTGTTTCTTCACACTTTAAAGAGATCTTTTGCAGTGGATTTGCCCAGTGCAACATCAACCAAAAAACCAAATTTACTTCTGAGGAAGGTTGGGAAATCTAGTTCTGTTGTGATACTGCCTCAGAAACCCAAGGAGGGGTCGTTATGGGTTGGATCCAACTCAACGGCAGTGAGTTTGGTTCTTTGGTTGACATTGCACTGGGCAAATCTGCTGCAAAAGACCTCTTTAAAGTGTTAAGAAACAAAGATGTCACATTGAAGACTAAGGTGCCTAACCCTAGCCAATGTATTTTCAATCACCTCATATGCATGTGAAAGCTGGACAATGATTAAGGAAGACCAAAGAAGAGTTGATGCTTTTGAACTGTGGTCTGTGGGTGTTGATTGTGGATCTAAGTAAAATGAATTCCCTGTCAACTTCAATCTTTTCTCCACTTACCATGATGCTGCTTATTGGTCCAATTGTGAGGATTTTTATTTTCTTTATGTTGAGGTGTAATCCTTACTCAAGATTGTAGTCTTTGATCTTCATCAGTAAGTGCTTCAATTTTTCGTCACTTTCAGCAAGCAAGGTTGTGTCATCTGCATATTGCAAGTTGTTAGTGAGTCTTCCTTTCATCCTGATGCCAAGTTATCCTTCATGTAGCTTAGACTTTTGGATTATTTGCTTAGTATGCATATTGAACAAGTATGGTGAAAGGATACAACCCTGATGCATACCTTTCCTGTTTTTAAGCCAGGCAGTATCACCTTGTTCTGTTAGAATAACAGCCTCTTGGTCTATGTACTGTTTCCTCATGAGGACGATTAAGTGTTCCAGAATTCCCATTTTTTGCAATGTTATCCATAGTGTGTTATGATAGACATAGTCAGACACCTTTGCGTAGTCCATAAAACACAAGTAAACATCTTTCTGGTATCATTTGCTTTCAGCCAAGATCCGTCTGACATCAGCAATGATAGCCCTTGTTCCACATCATCTTATGAAACCAGCTTTTATTTCTGGCAGTTTCCTGTTTCACTATTGCAACCATTTTTGAATTATCTTCATTAAAATTTTACTTGCATGTCGTATTAATGATATTGTTTGATAATTTCCACAGTCTATTGGATCACCTTTCTTTGAAAGAGCACAAATATGGATTTTTTTTTCCCCATCATTTGGCCAGGTTCCAAATTTCTTGGCATAACAAGTAAGTTCCACTAGTACTACATTTGTTTGTTGAAACATCTCACTGGATATTCTGTCAATTCCTGGAGCCCTGTTTTTTGCCAATTCCTTCAGTGCAGGTTTGACTTCTTCCTTCAACACCATTGGTTCTTAATCATATCACCTCCTGAAATAGTTGAACATCAACCAATTCTTTTTGGTACAGTAACTCTGTGCATTCCTTCCACCTTCTTTTGATATTTCCTGCATCACTCATAGAATCTGTCAATATTGCAACTGAAAGCCTGAATTTTTTCTTCAGTTCTTTCAGCTTAAGAAATACCAAAAATGTTCTTTCCCTTTCCTTTTCTAACCCCAGGTCTTTACATTTCATTATAATAATTGACTTTATCTTCTCTAGCTCTTTGAAATCTTCTCTTCAGCTCTTTTATCTCATCATGTCTTCCTTTTGTTTTAGCTACTGTCTGTTCAAGAGCAAATTTCAGAGTCTCTTTTGACATCCAGTTTGGTCTTTTCTTCCTTTCCTGTCTTTTTCATGATGTTTTGTTTTCTTTATGCATGATGTTCTTGATATCATCCCCAACTTGTCTGGTTTTCAATCATTGGTGTTCAATGCTTCAATTCTGTTCTTCAGATGGTTTCTAAATTCAAGTGGGGTATAAGCAAAGTCATATTTTGGCTCTCATGGATTGTTTCAATTTTCCTCAGCTTCAATCTGAACTAGTATATGAACAATTGATGATCTGTTCCACAGTCAGTTCCTGGTCTTGTTTTGACTGAAGATATTACGCTTCTCCAACACCTCTTTCCACAATGTAGTCTATCGGATTCCTGTATAGCCCATCTGGCAAAGTCCATTTACTTGCATAACTGCCACTTATGTTGTTGGAGAAAAAAGCATTTACTATGAATAAGTCGGTGGATTTTCAAAATTCTATCATGGGATCTCATGTGTTATTTCTATCATATTTTCTATCTACTGATGCCTTTTTGTTTCCAACTTTTGCATTCCAATCACCATTAATTATGATGCATTTTGATCACATGTTTGGTTAATTTCAGGCCACAGAAGTTGGTAAAAATATTCAATTTCTTCACTTTGGCTTTAGTGGTTGGTGTATAAATTTGAATAATAGTGGTATTAACTTGTCTTCCTTAGAGGTGTATGGATATTATCCTATCACTGACAGCATTGTACTTCAGTATAAATCTTGAGGAAGGAGCTCAGGTGGCATAGTGGAAAAAGCATTTCACTGCTAACCAGGTCAGTGGTTCAAACCCCCCAGCAACTCCACGGAAGGATGATGGGACAATCTGGTTCCTTAAAGATTTACTCCCTCAGTGAGTTTGTTGGGAACTCTGGTGGCATAGTGCCTAAGGTATCTGACTGCTAACCAGAAGGCTGACAGTTCAAACCTACCAGGCACTTCTTGAAAGGAAGACTGGGCAATCTGCTTCCATAGAAATAGCACCTCGGAAACCCAAGGAGGGTCACTATGAGTCAAAATAGACTTGAAGGCAGTGAGTTTAGTGCTTTTTTGTTTTGTTTTTTAATAGACCTTGAAATGTTGTTTTTGATGATGAATGTGAGGCTATTCCTCTTCATTTTGTAATTCCTTGGATAGTAGACTATACCATTGCCATTGAGCCAATTCCAACTCATAGTGACCCCACTGGTTTTCCAGAGCTGTAAATCTTTATGGAAGTAGATTGTCTCATCTTCTTCCCATGGAACAGCTGGTAAGTTTGAACCACTGATCTTCTGGTTAGTAGCAAAATGCCTTACTCACTACACCACCAGATATCTTTATGATTGTTTTTCTGGTTACCTAGTGCCACTCTGACAGGAATATACCACAAATGGGATGGCTTTAACAAATAGGAGTTAAATCTCTTACAGTTTGGAGACTTTAAGTCTAAGTTTGGAGAAGTCAGCTGCAGGTATCCAGATAAGGAAAGGGATCCCCAGCCATACCCCATAGCAGCAAGGCAGGA
>NW_006921740.1:3006496-3009726 GCF_000298275.1 Orycteropus afer afer
TTGTGTTACACTGGAATATTCTCTGCTACAAGTAACAAAGGTTAAAATAAGTAAAGTGTTATTTGCTCACACAGAAAGAAGTCCAGGGGTAGACAGCTTCTGACATTTGTTCCACAGTTTGGGGATATCAGAGCACATACCTTTGGGATTCTTTTTGGTCTTTCCTTTTGCATTGGCTCCATGATCACAAGATGGCTACTGCACACCAGGCAAGAAGGAGGGAAAGAATAAGGAAGGGCTTTTTCTGGTGAGACTTCAGGACAGGAGTATCAGTGCCTAATTTTATTGGCCAACTGTGTCACATATGTTACAGCCATTTGTCACTGTTGTTGTTATTGTTAGCTGCCTTCAAGCCGACTCTGATTCATGATGACCCTATGTACAACAGAACAAAGTCCTGCACCATTCTCACAATCATCAGCATGTTCCAGTTCATCACTGAGAGTATTGTTCCAATCCATCTCACCAAGAGTCTCCTATTCCCTTCTTGGCCCTCTACCTCATCAAAATTGACGTCTTCCTCTAGCGATTGATCCCTCCTGATGGCATGTCCAAAGCAAATGAGTCAGATATGTTCTGTTATGATCTATAAGGTTTTCATTGGCTAATTTTTGAAAGTAGATCACCAGGCCTTTCTTTCTATTCTTACGCTGAAAGTTCTACTGAAACCTGCCCACCATGGGTGATTTTGCTAGTGTTTGAAATACCAATCGCACAGCTTCCAGCACTACTGCAACACTCAAGCTGCCACTGTACTATGAACTGACAAGTGAGGGGTGTCCAGTAAGGAAGATAAATAATCAAGTATGAACCTTCCCAGATTTTAGAGAATAAAAGAAAGCAAGGGAGAAGGGTGTGAGATTGGGTGTTGAATGAATCAATCTACAATACATGCCACAACTTGATTACCAGAAAGAACTTCATGCCTTGCATGTTTTGGATGCATTGGGAGCTGGACAAGGTCTGACTGAAGTGGTTGGGATTAGTGATCCTTATTAGGCATATTTCCTAATATGCCTCAGTCTTGTGGTACCAACATCTCCTAGATCCTCAGTCACTTGCTCCATCTGAGCTGCTGCAGGACCCACCAACTCCATTTGGGCTTGAGAAATTTCAACACTGGAGGCTGATCAGTTGGCTGCCAAGAAGGTTGAGTACTTCTTGCTGAGAATTTACTGAGAATCCTATGGCTGACTAGCCACATGTCTTCAGTTTCTAGTTTCTTTTTCCACTTCTGTATGGAATGAAATGCCTCACCTAGGTATATAGGTCCTGATTTCCCAAGCTATCCCCAGAAAGGTCAAATAATGCCATCTAGAAAGGAGATGAAATTAATTACTACATGGAGCAAAATTTGACCAAAAGTAAGCAAGGGATGGGAGAGAGTCAGAAAGATAAGTTCCCTCTTTCTTCCCTTCCATTGACTGCTACAAGATAAATTTTTTTCTGTATATCCTGTCTGGAGTTGGCCAGTGTAGTTGAATGGATGCCCTTGCTGGACAATGAACCAGGCTCTGTTTCCTCACAGCTCAGTATGAAACACTGGCCATGCAGGAGCACATCCACCTTACATTGCCTCTCATCTCCCTCTTCATACTGTTTTCTCATTCTTATTGTCCTGAGAATGCACCTTCCAAATGAAACATCAGCACTCAATCCTTGCCTCAACCTCTGTTTTCTAGGAGATTCAGGCTAAAATAATAATTGAATATTCATTAAACAATAATTTTATAAATAATAATGTACATAGAGCACAAGATTTGACATTAGATAGGGCTTAATTCAAGTTCATCCAAACCAAAAAAACCAAACTCACTGCCATAAAGTAGGATCCAATTCATGGCGACCCCTCCTTGGGTTCCCGAGGCAGTATCTCTATGGAAGTAGATTGCCCAAACATCCTTCTGAGGAGTGGCTGGTGGGTTTGAACCACCAGCTTTCTGGTTAACAGTCAAATGCCTTAGGCACTACACCACTAAAGCTCCTGAATTCAAGTTCAAAGTCTGCCAGTTACAAGCTGTGTGACCTTAGTTAGGTAGGTCTTTCATCCTCTCCAGGTCTCAGTCCTTTAATCTTTAAGTGAGAGTAATAACATGACTTAGCTACAGAGATGTTACAGAATGATTTTTTTTTTTTTTTATTGTGATTTCAGTGAAAATTTACAGGGCAAATTCATTTTCCATACAGCAGTTCACATACACTTTGTCTCATGACATTGACTAGAATTTACCACAATGCAACAGCTCCCCTCCCACTTCTTCCCCACAGTTACCTCTTCCCTGTATCCATCTCTCCATACACTCCTGCCCCCTGAGCTATCCCCCTTGCATATACAACTCTTCTACTCCCCCATGATTGTTCTCTCCAAGGGGTGTATCTACCTAGTATAAATGTTCACCTCATATGCCTGTCTTTTGTTTGGCTAGAAGTCATAGGTGTAGATTCAATTCCAGACCTAAAGGGCAGTGAGAGGCCATAGTCTCAGTGGTTCCACCATGCTCTATCAGACCAGCAAACCTGGTCCCCTTTTTTGATCCAAATGATTTTGAGTTTTGTTCCACGTTGCTCTCCCTCTCTACCCAGGATCTCCTACATAGATCCCCTCCAAGTGGTTGACAGTGGTAGCCGGGCACCATCTAGTTCTTCTGGTCCACAGTTGTATAGGCTGTGGATCGCCTGGTGTACCAGTCACTAGGACTAATTGTTCCCATGAATCTTTGGTTTTCTTCATTCCTCTTTGCTCTGGATGAGGAGAGACCCATCGTTGCATCTAGATGGCTGTTTGTAAGCTTTTAAGATCCCAGTCGCTACTCGTCAAGGTAGGAGGTGGAACAGTGTTTTGTGTAGTATGTTATGCCAATTGAGCTTGTATTCCCTGTGACTATGGTCCTGAGGCCACAGGTTCAACTGCTCAGTCCCTCTGGGTAGCTGGTTATGACCAAGGAGTGACAACAACCTTGTCCCTTGTCAGCTCTATTATACACCTGGGAATTCAGATCATACAAATACACTTATAGGGCAATTGTCCGCCACCCCAATACATGGTCTTGGGTACACTCCCTGCTTCATAGACATACCTAATAGTTCAGCCTGTCCACCCATTTTTCCACCCTTATACCCATGTTTGCCTTCACTGACAATGCAGTACTGTATGTGCAAAAGGGTTCATCTTTGTTGTCTGTATCCCCCATGTACCTCTCTATGTCTTCCTCTTCCTCAATGCCACCATG
>NW_006921740.1:3010839-3011714 GCF_000298275.1 Orycteropus afer afer
ACAAACATTCTCTTCCCCATTTAATGGATTTTGGCCCTTTGTCAAAGATCAGCTGACCATAGGTCGATAGATCTATTTCTGGGTTCTCAATTTTACAGAAGGAATTTGACCCAGGGTTTATGGCAGGATAAAGGATAGGCAGATAATAGGTTAGATTTCTCTGCATTTGCACACTTAGCAAAAATACCTAGCATATAATATGTGCTCAATAAATGTTAGTTATCATAATTATTAAGGAGCTCTGGTGTGGTAATGGTTAAGCCCTTGGCTACTAACCGAAAGACTGGGAGTTCAAATCTACTCAGGAGAAAGACCTGGCAATATGTTCCCGTAAAGGTGAAAGCCAAGAAAACCTATGGACCATTATATTCTATTGCATGGAGTTACCTTGAGTGGAAATTGACTTAGTAGCTTCCAACAACAACAAACAACAGTCATAATTATTAATATAGAAGTTGATACCAACAAAAAATTACCTAACAGCCTGCCCTCTATCCAAAGGCAGAACACTAACTCTTGTAGAGTTCTGGGGCAATGATGAAAAGATGTTTATAGGACAGGTTGTGCTCACTCCCCTAGTGCCAGGCCGGAGGTCACAGTGTTCTTGCAGCTGTCACCAAGTGTTTTTGAAGAACAGCAGAAATTGTTTTCCCATAGACTACTTTTTCAGTGCTCTGAGTTTATCATGTTTTCGACCTCCTTTATGACCTGACTCCAATAAATTTTCTGTATCCCCTACACTTTCTTCCACAGATCCTGGGTTCTTACTTTGCTGATCCTTTGTTGTTGTTGTTGTTATTTGCCATCGAGTCGGCCCTGACTCATAGCGACCCCTCCTTGGGTTTCCGAGGCAGTATCACTACGGAAGTAGGAAT
>NW_006921740.1:3012214-3018169 GCF_000298275.1 Orycteropus afer afer
AGAAATGCTAGTTGGTTTGAATTGCCCACCTTTCTGTTAACCATTGTGCCAGCAGAGTTTAACTGCAGTAGAATAATGAAAAAAAAAAAAAAAAACCCAGGAAATCTCTGTTTTATATAGTTTATAGACTAGTGGAGAGATAATTATTCTTGTTTATTATGATGAAATGTGATTAGAACTGTGAAAAGGAACTGAGAGGTACAGAAGCCAACAACAGAGAAATCTATCATCTGTCTACCTCAACTCTACCCGTTCTTCAAGGCCTATATCAAATGCTCCCTGTTAAGGAATCAATTGAGTTTCCTGGAAAGATACTTTGAATGTTGTAACCCCTATACCTGTGAATGTGACCTTGTTTGGAAATAGGGTTTTTTCTTTTGTTATCAGTTTAATTCTCACACTCCCCTTCTCCCCACCAAAAAAAATTCACTGCCATGGCATCGATTCTGACTCATAGCAGCCCTGTAGGACAGAGCAGAACTGCCCCATAGGGTTTCTGAGACTATAAGTCTTTACAGATTCAGACGCCTCATGTTTCTCCAATGGAGTGGCTGGTGGGTTTGAATCTTTTGGTTAGCAGCTGAGTGCCTTAACCACTGTGCCACCAGAGGTTTTTTAAAAATAGCTAAATTAAATAAATTTAACCAGACTAAATTAAACTAGTTAAATTATCTTTTAAATCAGTTAAATTATATAAAGTCATACTGGAATAGGGTGGCTCCTAATCCTAATCTCCTCAAAAAAAAACAAAAAACAAACTCACTGCCGTCGAGTCGGATCCAACTCACAGAAACTCCTCCTTGGGTTTCCAAGGTGGTATCACTACAGAAATAGATTGCCCAGCCTTCCTTCCGAGGAGTGGCTGGTGGGTTTGAAGTGCTAGCCTTCTGGTTAGCAGTCAAACGCCTTAGGCACTATACCACCACAGCTCACAAGTGGTGTTTTATGAAAGGAGAGACCAGACACAGAAACAGAATCACACAGGAGGAAGATGTCATGTGGGGGTTTGTGTACAAGCCAGAAGCTGGAAGAGACAAGAATTTTCCTCTAAGAACTGACAGAGAAAGAGAGAGAGCCAGAGAGACAAACAGACAGACAGAGAACATAGCCCAGCCAGTGCCCTGAGAATTTGGATTCTTAGCCTCCAGAACTGTGAGAATAAATTTCTGTTCTTTAAAGCCACCCACTCTGTGGTATTTGGTTATAACAGCCCTGAGAAACTAAACACTCCTTTACCACTGCCCTCTCCCCACACCCATCAGCATTAACAGTTCCTCTGTGTTTTTATGTAGTTTATTTTGTAATATTAAAGAGCACTTACCTTGTGTTAGGGGGCAGTGCTGTTCACCAGTAGACTGTTTTCCTTACATGTGGGAGACCCAGGTTCAATTTCTGGCCAATGCACTTTGTGCACAGCCAACACTCATCTATCAGTGGAGGCTTGAGTATTACTATGGTGCTAAAGGAGTTTCAGCAGAGCTTCCAGACCAAGACAGACTAGAAAGAAAGAGCTGGTGTTCTACTTCCAAGGATTAGTGATTGAAAACCCCATGGATCACAACAGTGCTATTGTGCATGAGGTTGCCATAAGTTGCATGCCAACTCTATAGCAGCTAGGCTTTGAACTAACAGTTTATGTCCATTAAATCCTTGCACATTTATAACAATTCTATTTTTAAAGACAAAGAAACTAAAACTTTGAGATACATGTGACCAGATCTGTATGCTAATGCTTCCCTCTCCCTAAAATCTTCTTCCGTCAGATCATCTCTTCCTTTTTTAGGTCTAGTTCAAACGTCACCTCCTCCAAGAAGACTTTTTTGCAGCCACACATTCCTAAAAGATCCACCCTTCTGAATCATCCCTAGCACCGCACTCTATTTTGTTCATATCCCCTCTCGATCTCTAAATCACATAATTTATTTATTTACATGCTTACTTTCTGTCTTCTTCCACTACAATGTAAATTCCACAAGGGTAAGAAAGTTCCCCTCCTCTGTTAGGTCACTCTGTATCCTTAGCATTTAGGTATGACACATAGTAGACCTTAATTAATATCTATTGAATGAATTAATGAATGGAACCAAAGTCATGTAGATAAGTGGTAGAGTCAAAATTCAAACCTACATTACTCTCCAAAGTCTTGCATTTAACTCTTTTAATTTAATTCCTTCACAGAGTTCCTAAAAGATGCATGTGATTAACACGCTTGGCTGCTGTGATGATTAATGTTATATGTCACCATGGCTTGGTCATGATTCTTGGTATTATGTAATTATCCTCCATTTTGTGATCTAATATAAGGGAAGTGTCCTTGGGGATGTGGCCAGCATCCTGTATATATGCATGTTCTGGCAAAGCTCACTCTTTCTCAATCCTTCAACCAACTCATCATCCTCTGACTTCTGGTTCATGGGACAGGCACCAACAATTTACCACCTGACTTGTCAGTTTTGAGTTTATCAGCCCCTGCAACCACATGAGCCAGGAGAAGTCTCCAGCCTTGCCAACCTCCACTACTGCATGAGCCATTTCCATATATACACACACACACATATATATATATATATATATATATATATATATATATATATATATAATACACACACACACACACACACATATATATTCTTCACTGGTTTTTCTCCTCTAGAGGACCCAGCGAATTTCATGCCAGGAGTAGGATGCTGCTGTAATAGATACCTAAAATGCAGAAGTGGTTTTGGAATTGGGTTATGGACAGAGAGAGGCTAGAAGAGTTTTAAAGTGCATAATAATGAAAGCCTAGATTGCCTTAAAGAGACTTTTGGTAGAATTAAGGACATCAAAGGTAAACCAGTTGAGAATTGAGAAGGAAGTGAGGAGAGCTATAGAGTAAGTCTCCCTCATCTTAGAGAATAGAAATGATGTCAGCAACCACATGTTGCTGGAAATGTGGATGATAATTGTGTTCCTGGTGAATCTTTAAAAGAAAATGATTAATATGCAATTGGACAATGGAGGAAGGGTGATGTTTTCATGCAGTGGCAAGGAACTTTTCTGAATTATGCTCAAATGTTTGGTGGAAGGTAGAATTTGTGAATGATGGACAGCAGGCTGCAGAAAATTCTAAACAAGATCTTAAAGGAGTCACATGATTTCTCCTTACTGCTTATAGTAAAATGCAAGAGGAAAGAGATGGACTTAAAAATGAACTGTGCAAAATGAAAACAGAACTTTAAAAAATGGAAAACTCTGTTTTACAAACAAAGACATATGTCCTAGAATGTTCACTAAGGATGTGTCTACACAATCTTTTGTTGAAGAGATAAAGCCTCTGACTGATGTATCTAATGAACTACAACAGAAAACCTATCAGCTTTGACTGGAGAAGACAAAGAACATAAGGAAAGAGCACTATATTTTACAGGCAAGAAACAGGCCGAAGGAGCTATACATGTTGTTCTCCAAAAACAGAAAAGGACCATCCCTGGATTAACTCGGAGATCAGCAAAACTGTTTGAAGGAGCATGGGAAGCAAGGCCTTCTAGATTACAAAGGGTGGGGCCATAGTATCCTGGATTTCAAATAGTCAAATCTTCACCCATTTGGTTCCAGAGCATAGATGTGCTAGGGTAATAGAGCCACCATCCATAGCTGAGGGACCATGGCTGCCATGCCTAATGGGCAGAAAAAAAGGGCCTTCTGGAGCTGAGGACCTGAGGTCATCACTCAGATGAACTGAGAATGAGGCTGCCCAAAGCCAAGGGAGCAGAATTGCCAACCAGTGAGCCCGGAGGGCAGAGCTGAAGCACAGAGATAAGAGGCCTCTACCCAGAATACAGAGTGAGAGGCCAACATCTAGAGTCTGAAAGATAGGGCCATTGTCCAGGTAGTTACAGAGAACAGAAGATTATTCTGATGACTTGAGAGCAAATGTAATTTGTTCTCCTGGGGTTTGGATCCTTGATGCCTCTTATCCATTCTTTCCCTCAGTGTCTCCCATTGGTAAGGGGAATGTCTACCCCATGCCCTCTGTATCATTGTACTTTGGAAGCAGATAACCTGTAGTCTAGATTTCATAGGTTCACAGATGAAGAGAATTTTGTCCCAGGATGAAATATGCCTAAAGTCTTGCCCATATTTGATTTAGATACTTGAAAAGATGAGATTTTGGACCTGGAATTGACTTAGGACTTTTGAGATGATGTGATGATGGGTTGACTGTGTTTGCCATATGGCAAGGATATGCATTTTGAGGGGCCAATGGGTAGGATGTTATAGATTCCATTGTGTCCATCAAAAATATAGGTTGTGAATCCTAACTTCTATGCCTGTGGTTATAACCCCTTTGGGAATGGGTTTTCTTTGTTATATTCATCAGACAGGAATATAGAGTCTATCTTGAGTTAATCTCTTTTGAGATATAAAAAAGATTAAATAATCAAGTGAGAGAAACAGCAATGAAGGAAAGAGAGATGCCAAGACACAAGAAGATCTCCCAGGAGCAGAAGCTCAAAAAAACAAGGATCTTCTTCCAGAGCCAATAGAGACAGAAAACAGTCCTCTAGAGCTGGCACCCTGAATTTGGACTTCTAATCTCCTAAACTGTGAGAAAATCAACTTCTGTTTGTTAAAACCACCCATTTATGGTATTTATGTTATAAGCAACACTAGAGAACTAAGCTGCTAACCAAAAAGTTGGTGTTTAGAGTCCACACAGATGCACCGCAGAAGAAAGCCCTGGCAATCAACTTCCAAAAATTCATCCATTGAAAACTCTGGAGCACAGTTCTACTTTGACTCACATGGTGTCCCCATGACTCAGAATCAATCCAATAGCAACTAGTTGCTTTTTTAAATAGTACTTCACATAGAACATTTTGCTGTAGTATTTGTTATTTACTGTTCTTTCTCTGCTTCATAGTTCTGTGGGCAATGATGACCACCTCACAGACAACTTTATATCTCTCATAGCCGCTATTAGGACACTGTCTTGCTCCCCAGACACCTCTCTGCATTTGCTGAGATGAACTGAATAGGTATCCGTGACAATGCCAGAGAGGCAGCAGTGCTCTGAGGTCCTCTACCATTTCCCTCCCCTCTCCGTTGAGGTTAGCACCTCCTCAGAGCTCCGGCAGGCATGTTGACATCTCAGGCACCTCAGGCCCGAGGAGTCAATCGTGGCCTCAGAAGGAGGCTCTGCCCTGGTGCTGAGCTGGCTGGCTCTACGAAGTAAGGCCACAGCCTCCTCCTGGAGTGACCCACAGTCACAATGGCTAGGAGTTTCAGCCCAGCCTGTCTTTGAAGAGTAGAGGTCAAGCCTTCTAGTTTCTCAGAGAAAGATGACAACCTGGGCAAAGATACCTTCTTGGCCCCCATTACTGTGGCCTATATTCTTCTCCATTTGTGAGAAGGGGTGGACAATCCAGTGGGAGGAAAATTTCCTCTCATCTGGGAAAATGGATGTAGCTCAGCAAAAAAAATCTCCTTGACACATGACAGATTTCTGCCCTGTCTCTGACTCTCAGATTTTCATATTTCCCTTTAGCTAAAAAAACAATGGAAACTCATAGCTCCCCGCTCAGTCCTCCTTATCTGTGCCTGTGGAGAGAGAGAGAGCAGTGAAGGGTTTCTTTGGGCTTGCAAAAAAATTCACTGTGTTGTCAATAGAAAACACATAGGAATAAAGAGGTCAAGGTCCACCCCTGTGCACAGTTTGGTTTACCACCCTGAAGACCAGGAGCCTCTCTGGACAGAAGGTGGTCAGGCAAGCTCTCACCGCCTCCTCCAGGGGGACCAGTCACAGTGATGAGAGCTGTGTATCCTCCCCCATGCATCCCTTTTGACAGGGATTTGGAGAAAGCAGTCCACTTATCTGGATTGACAGAGAAGGCAGCTGCATATCTGGGATGATTTGACATTTGCCAACCCTAGTGGTGTACTACTGGTTAAGTACTCAGCTGCTAACCAGGA
>NW_006921740.1:3018269-3050922 GCF_000298275.1 Orycteropus afer afer
AGAAAGATGTGGTAATCTTTTCCCTTCCAAACCCCACAGGCAATTCTATTCTATTGTGTGGGGTCGCTATGAGTCAGACTCAACTCCACAGCAATAGGTAGACATGACTTAAAGAGGCCTGCTAGTGCAATGGTTAAGTGCTCAGCTGCTAACCAAAAGGTTAATGATTCAAACCTCCCCAGTAATTCCACAGTGAAAAGACATGGTGATCTGCTCCTGTAAAGACTACAGTCAAGAAAGCCCTATAGGCAGTTCTATCCTGTCACATGTCTCTCTATGGGCTAGAATCGATGCCCAGCACCCAACAGCCCCAATAAGACATGACTTGGAGTCCCTGGATAGTGCAAACTGTTAATGTGGTCAACTGCTAGCCAAAAGATTAGAGCTCTGAATCCACCCAGAGGCATCTCAGAGAAAGGGCCTGGTGATCTGTATCTGGAAAATCAGTCATTCATAACCTCAGGGAGCATAGGTCTACTTTGACACACATGAGGCCATGTGAGTCGGAATTAACCCCTTGACTCAACAGCAACTGGTAGACATGACTTTCTGTCTCAAAATACCTCCTTGCCGCCTGAATTTCCTCCATTAATGTAATTCCTTTGGGTCTCACAGATTTGGTCTTTCAGAGTATCCTACTAAAATGCAAGAGGAAGACTTTCAACAACTTGGATTGACAGTGGCTGCAACAATAGGCTCAAACACAGCAACAATTGGGAAGATGATGCATGACTGGGTAACATTGTGTGCTGTTATACATAAGGTCATGATGAATCAGAACCAACTAGACAGCACTTAACAACAACAACAACAAAACCTCTAGGAAGGCTAAAACTCCACTAGGCAAGTGTCAGCAATTTTTTTTTTTTTTTTTCTGTAAAAGGTCTGCAGTAGCTATTTTAGGCTTTGTGGGCCACAGGATCTCTGTCACAACTACCCACCTCTACCACAGTAGCATAAAAGCAGCCATAGACTATATGTAAATAAATAACTGTGGCTATGGCTGTGCTCTGGTAAGTTTTATTTACAAAAACTGGCCCTGGGGCTATAATTTACTGACCTCTGCACTAGACCAATCCCTGGGTAGTGAAATCCATGTGTACTTCATTGTTATCTGAATGCTTAGTAGTTCCAACCTATTAGTGGCATCTTGGAAGAAGAATCTAGAGATCTACTTCCACAAAGATCACAGCCAACAAAACTATATGGAACTCAGTTTTACTCTGTAACACATGGAACTGCCATGAGTCGAAATGACTAGATTGCATTTCTAGTTTGGTTTTGGGAAGTTTTGAACTAGATTTTAATATAGAGCCTTTGGGCCTGTTATGAATTGAATCGTACCCCACTCCTCCAAAATATGTGTTGGAATCCTAAACCCTATTCCTGTGGATATAATCCTGTTTGGAAATACGAGTTTTTGTTGTGTTAACGAGGGCTTACCAGTGTAGGTTATGTTCTAATCTGATCACTTCTGAGTTTCCAACAGACCAGAATAGACAAAGATAGAGTAAGACAGATGCCATGTGAGGCTCTCCTACAAGTTCAAACAACCAAGGAACACCAGGGCCACTGACAAGGAAGGAACCAGCACAGCTGAGAACCTGATTTGAATCTTTAGCCTCCACAACCATGAGAGATAAATTTCTGTTCTTTAAAGCTATTTACATGTGGTATTTGTGCTACAAGAGCACTAGCTAACTATGACACACACCAAACAGGAAGGAAGGCTTAGGATGAGACCGGGATTCACAAGAGCAGATAAACCAGGGAATTAGCTTTTTGCTCCAGTTATTGTGTTTCACTCTTATTGTTGGGTGCTGTCAGGTTGATTCTGACTCATAGAAACTCCACGTGACAGAGTAGAGCTGTCCCATAGAATTTTCTTTTACTGCAATTTTTACGGAGCCACCACCACTCTTCTGTCAGTTTGTTGTGCAGTGGTGGCTTGTGTGTTGCTGTGAGGCTGGAGGCTATGCCACAGTATTTCGAATACCAGCAGGGTCACCTATGGTGGACAGATTTCAGTGGAGCTTCCCGACTAAGACACACTGAGAAGAAGGATGAGGTCATCCACTTCTGAAAGAATTGTTGAGTTGTTGTTATTTGCCATCGAATCGGCCCCGACTCATAGCGACCCCTCCTTGGGTTTCTGAGGCAGTATCACTACGAAAATAGGAATGCCCAACCTTCCTTCCGAGGAGTGGCTGGTGGGTTTGAACCGCCAGCCTTCCGGTTAGCAGTCAAGTGCCTTAGGCACTATGCTACAATTAGCCACCAAAAACCTTATGAAAAGGAGTGACACATTGTTTGATATATTACTGAGAAATTTTATGAAGAGCCATGAAACATTGAATGATATAGTGGCAGATGAGCCCCTCAGGTTGGAAGGCACTCAAAAAATGACTGGGGAAGAACTACCTCCTCAAAGTAGAGTCAATCTCAATGATATGGATGGAGTAAAGCTTTCAGGGCCTTTATTTGCTGATGGGGCATGACTCAAAATGGGAAGAAATGGCTGCAAATGTGCATTAATAATTGGAATATGAAATGTACAAAGTATGAATCTACAAAATTGGAAGTTGTTCCAGAACCAGATTTCTAGGTGTAGTAGTTAAGGTTGTGTATCAATTTGGCTGGGCTGTGGTTTTCAGTGCCTGGACAGCTGAATGGAGCTATTTCACATCATGACATTGTAATTACCCTCCATGGTGAAATCTGCTGTGAGCAGCTAAGTAATTGTCTTCAAGGTGTGGATTGCTTCCAGTATATGAGGAGAAGCTTTGAGACAAGTGTCTAGCTTTTTGGCACATTTGGATAACCGGTGGCCTGCCATGATGTCTGCCAATCTTGGCATTATTCCTAGACTTGAACCACTGGCCTACCATGTTTCCTGCCAATCTTGGGATTGTGCCATTTTACCTGCTGATCTTGGGTTCATCAGCCTCAGCAGCCAACAGCTGCCTGAGTTAGGAGATGTGTCTAGTTCTTATTCTAAGCCCACTGAATAAGAAGCAGATGCTTTTAGAATAAGAGGCAGAGCTGAAGCTCAAAGACGAGGGGCCTTCACCCAACTGCTAGAGCCAGGAATCTGAGTTTGGACTCCTAGCCTTCAAAACTGTAAGAGAATAAATTCCTATTTGTTAAGCCATCCACTTGTGGATGCACTTCCTCCAGGACAGATCTTCAGCACTTTAAAGAGGTCTTTTTCAGCAGATTTGCCCAGTGCAATTTCCATGGGTGTTGATTGTAGAATGACGTAATATGAAATCTTTGACAGCTTCAATCTTCTCTCCATTTATTATGATGCTGTTTATTGGACAAGTTATAAGGATTTTCATTTTCTTTATGTTGCGGTATAATCCATACTGCAGACTGTAGTCTTCAATCTTCATCAGTAAGTGCTTCAATTCATCTTCACTTTCAACAAGCAAGGTTGTGACATCTGCATATCACAAATTGTTAGAGTCTTCCTCCAATCCTGATGCTGCATTCTTCTTCATATAGTCCAGCTTCTTGGATTATTTGCTCAGCCTACAGATTGACTAAATATGGTGAAATGATACAACCCTGACACACTCCCTTCCTGATTTTAAACAATACAGTATGCCTTTGTTCTGTTTGAATGACATCCTTTTGGTCTATGTACAGGTTCCTCATGACCACAATTAAGTGTTCTGGAATTCCCGTTCTCAATGTTATCCATAGTTTGTTATGATCCACACAATCAAATGCTTTTGCATAGTCAATAAAACACAAGTAAACATTTTTTTGGTATGCTTTGCTTTCAACCTAGATCCATCTGAGATCAGATCTTATTCCTTGTACCACATCCTCTTCTGAATCTGGCTTGCATTTCTGGAAGTTCTCTGTCAATATACTGCTGCAACCATTTCTGAATTATCTTCAATACAATTTTATTTGTGTGTGATATTAATAATATTGCTCAATAATTCCCACATTCTGTGGGATCACTTTTCTTTGCAATGGGTACAAATACAGATATCTTCCAGTCAGTTGGTCAAGTAGCTGTCTTCCAGATTACTTGGCATAGACAAGTGAGTGCCTCCAGTGTGGCATCCATTTATTGAAACATGTCAATGGGTATTCCGTCAGTTCCTAGAGTCTTGTTTTTAGCTAATACCTTCAATGCAACTTCAACTTCTTCCTTCGATACCATTGGTTCTTGATCATATACCACTTCCTGAAATGGATGAACATCCACCAATTTTTTTGGTACAGTGACTGTATATTCCTTCCATCTTCTTTTGATGCTTCCTGCATCATTCAATATTTTGTTCATAGAATCTTTCAATATTGCAACTCAAGGCTTGGTTTTTTTTCCCTTCAGTTCTTTCAGCTTCAGAAATGCTGAATGTGTTCTTCCCTTTTGGTTTTCTAACTCCAGGTCCTTGTACATTTCATTATAGTAATTGACTGTCTTCTCAAACTGCTCTTTGAAATCTTCTGTTCAGCTCTTTTATCTTGTCATTTCTTCCATTTGCTTTAGATATTCTCCATTCAAGAACAAGTTTCAGAATCTCTTCTGACACCCATTTAGGTCTTTTCTTCCTTTCCTGTCTTTTTAGTGACTTTTTGCTTTCTTCACAGGTGATGTTCTTGATGTCATCCCACAATTCATCTGGTTTTTGGTCACTGGTGTTTAATGTGTCAACTCTATTTTTTAGGTGGGATATAATCAAGATCATATTTTGGCTCTCATGGACTTGTTTTAATTGTCTTCAGCTTAAACTTGAACTTGCATATGAGCAGTTCTGTTCCACAGTCAGCTCCTGGTCTTGTTTTGGCTGAAGATATTGAGCTTCTCTATCACCTCTTTCTACAGATATAGTCGATCTGATTCCTGTGTATTCCATCTGGCAAACTCCACATGTATAGCCTCCAATTATGTTGTTGACAAAAGGTGTTTGCAATGAATAAGTCATTGATCTTGCAAAATTCTACCGTGTGATCTCCAGCATCAGTTCTATCACCAAAGCCAGATTTTCCAATTAATGGTGATTCCTCTTTGTTTACAACTTTTGCATTCCTATCACCAGTAATAATCAACATATCTTGTTTGTATGTTTGGTCAATTTAAGACTGCAGAAGTTGATAAAAATCATCAATTTCCTCAACTTTGACTTTGCTAGTTGGTGCATAAATTTGAATAATAGTAGTATTAATTGGTCTTCCTTGTAGGCCTATGGATATTATCCTATCACTGGCAGCACTGTAATCCAGAATAGATCTTGAAACATTCTTTGTGATGATGAATGCCACACTAGTCCTCTTCAATTTGTCATTCCCAGAATAGTATATCATATGATTGTCTGATTCAAAATGGCCAAAGCCATACTGTTTCAGCCCAGTAATGCCTAGGATATTGATCTTTTTAAGTTCCATTTTATTTTTGACAACTTCCAAAATTCCTAGATTCATACTTCGTACATTCCATGTTCTGATTATTAATGGATGTTTGCACATGTTTCTTTCCATTTTGAGTTGTGCCACATCAGCAAATGGAGATGCTGAATGCTTTACTCCATCCATGTCATTAAGGTAGACTCTACTTTGAGGAGGCAGCTCTTCCTCAGTCCTCTTTGAGTGCCTTCCAACTTGAGGGGCTCATCTTCTGACACTATATCAAACAAAGTTTCAGGGCTATTCCTAAAGCTTTCCAGTACCATATCAGACAGTATTTCACTGCTATTCATAAGATTTTCCCTGGCCAAGTCTTTGAAAAGTGGATGACCCTTTTCTTCTTCCAAGTCTGTCTTATTGTGGAAGCTCCATTGAAACTTGTCATCCTACTAATGTTTGAAATATGTGTGACATAGCTTTTAGCCTCACAGCAACATGCAAGCCACCACAATATGACAAACTGACAGATTAGTGGTGGTCTCTGAGGGTAAGCCTAAATAAATAAAATACTAGATATAAAAAATAAATAAGGAAAATAAATACTGAGGTTGAGGTCAAGTTATCCAGACAAAACTTGCTCAAAATGTATGTGTGTCCTCCTTCCTATTCCCCTCCTATTTTCTTTCTGGCAGAGGCACATGCTGAAATGTGGACGTGGTAGATGTACTTAAAATGTAGGCAATGTAAGTTGACTAACCATCAATAAAACCCTTTGTCCAAAAAACACCTGCCCTTAAACAAATAGAAAACCTACCTTGAAATAAAATAGAAACTTTGAACTGTCAGAAGAACAAACAAATTAGTCTTGGAGAAAGTTCAGCTAGAATGTTCCTCAGAAGCAAGGATGGCAAGACTCTGTCTCTCTTACCCTCTTACTCTGGAAATGTCATCAGGAGGGGCCAATCCCTGGAAGAAGATGCCATGCTTGATTAAGGAGAGGGCCAACAAAAAAGAGGGAGACCCACCATAAGATGGATTGACACAGTGGCTTCAGCAATGGTCTCAAACACAGTAACTATTGTGAGGATGAAGGAGGACCAGACAGTGTTCCATTCTATTGTACGTAAGATTGCTATCAGTTGGAGCTGACTCAACAGCACCTAACAACAACAATCATCCAATGAATTATTCTCTACCAAGATGTGTGTTGGCTTTCACAAAAACCCATGCTTAATAAGATTTTCTATTCTCATACTTGCATAATGCCTATTTGCATTCATAGAATTCCACATAATATTGTTTCATATCACAGTTTTTTAAAAAAAAGTGACATGGGCTCGTTCCCATGGATTTCACTAATTTCACCACATACTCAATCCAGGAGCAGCTTGACTAATAAAACTACAATGGCCAATGGAAGACTCAGTTATAGTACACATTGGGAGAACATCCTAAAGATTGAGGTTCTATATTATAGGATGTCATATGTGCTTTGAAACAGTGACCAATATGTGGTGCTTTTTTTCCCATAGCCAGAGCACATGGGTCCAGGAATCAAAGAGTGAAAGTGAGAGTGGCTTCTCTCAGTGTTATACCTAATATCCACTCACAGAACTTTGGCTTTCTGTTCCTGAAACTTTGGTCTATTTTGGTTTGGAGGACTAGTTTCATAAAGGACTCATTTCGTAATACTTCCACTGGGTGACACAATAATTTTTTCTCAAGTTTAGAAGATAAAGTGCCAGTTGACCATTTGGGCTCCTCTTCCCACTGCACAGCAGGTTACTGTACTGGTTGATCCTGATTACTAAGAGAAATTTGGTTTCTGGTACTACACAAGAACTATGTGTGGAACACAGGGGATTCTCTAGGTTATTTCTTAGTATTTACAAAACCAAACTTGTTGGCATTGAGTGGTTTCCAACTCAAAGCTACCCTACAGGACAGGGTAGAACTACCCCATAGGATTTCCAAGACTGTAATCTTTACAGAGGGAGCTCTGGTAGCATAGTGGCTAAGTCACTTGCCTGCTAACCAGAAGGCTGATGGTTCAAACCCACCAGCCACTCCTTGGAAGGAAGGTTGGGCAATCCTACTTCCGTAGTGATACTGCCTCAGAAACCCAAGGAGGGGTCGCTATGAGTTGGGGCCGACTCGACAGCACATAACAACAACAACAACAACAATCTTTACAGAAGCAGACCGAGACATCTTTCTTTAGCACAGCAGCTGGTGGTTTGAATCTCTGACCTTTCAGTTAGCAGCCAAGCTTAACCATTGTACCACCAGGTGCATTTATTAGTATATCCATATCCATAGTAAAAGGTAATGGAAAATGACAGCATCTATAGCCAAAGCAAGGAGTCTGCCTTCTCAATGGTTATGCACTCAGCTGCTAACTGGAAGGTTGGCAGTTAGAACCTATTCATCATGAAGAAAAGATCTGCTTCTGTAAAGATTATAGTCTTGGAAATCCTATGGGGCAGTTCTACTCTATCACATCAGGTCACTATGAGTTGAAACTAACTCAACAGCACCTAACAACAACAACAAAAAAAAAAAAAATAGCCGAAACACCAACTTTCTATTTTGTGCTGTTGTGTTGTTATGTGCTGTCGAGTCGACCCGACTCACAGAGACCCCTTCTTGGGTTTCCGAGGCAGTATTACTGCGGAAGTAGATTTCCTAACATTCCTTCTGAGAAGTGGCTGGTGGATTTGAACTGCTAGCCTTCTGGTTAGCAGTCAAGTGCCTTAGGCACTTATTTACCAGAGTAAGAAAATTTAAATGTGCTTAGAAGGTGTGTGTATGGATTGAAGTTATTGTTGTTGTTCGGTGGCATTGAATTGGCTCTGACTCATGGTGACCCTATCCATGTACAACAGAACAAAACACTGCCTGGTCCTATGCCAACCTCACAATCCTTGCTATACCTGAGCCTGTCATTGCAGCCACTGTGTTAATCCATCTTGTTGAGGGCCTTTCCTTTGAAATTCCTTCCCCTTGGATTTCAGTATGTCCCCAAAAAATATGTGTGGTAAATCTTTACCTCTTTGCTTGTCATTTTAATGCTATTTGGGAATAGGTTGTCTTTGTTATGCTAATGAAACAGTATTAGTATAGGTTGTATTTTGAGTCAATCTCTTTTTAGATATAAAAAGGATTAATCTAACATTTGGAAAAGGAGAGTAAGAATGATTGATTATACTACTTGAAGAATATAATCAAAGTCCCTGAAGTATAGATGGATAAATTGTTGAATTGGTATATGTTTTGCTGTATACATTTGCAACAATAAAAAATAAAATAAAATATTTTTTAAAAACTCATATAGCATGTAAGTAACAGAGATAGGTGAAAAGCCTAAGAGAATATGACTCCAAATCTAGTAATCTTAATAATCTTTTCTTCATATGAGAAATGTAGTAATGTATAATCCTTGATTGATAACCAATAGAGGTGTAATTTTTTAAATCTTTTATCTCAATTACATTTTTGAGACTCCAGGATTCTTGCTAATGAGAGTCAGGTAATCTTACCCAGTATCACACATGGATTAATTACTTTATACTGAAAAGAACTTTTTGCCACTACAACTGATTCTATCCTGTTCTGTATGGTAGACTTGAACCCTTGCTACATTGATGATTTTATTAACTAACCCCTTTAAGAATTATTCCCTCAAGATGTGCATGACATGTAGAAAAGCTTTTCAGAAAGATTAGCCCTTCATTTTCCTGACATCACAGACCCATCAATTGTGTGAATAACCGCTCCAAACTCCACAAGCGTTTTTTTTCCCACAGCTAAAGAAACAGATCTTTCTATTGAATATGAGAGAGGAGGAGGCTTTAGACACAGGTAAATTTTCACTAAGGGCTTTTTATCAGTTCGGAATTATGTTCAATTCCAAGGACAGAAATCCGCCTGAAACAGAGGCTTAAACATATTAAGGATCTTATTTTTCTCAGGAAATGAATGATCAGAAAGCAGAAAGCCCAGGCTGGGGATGGTGGTCCAAAATGAAAAACGTACACTCCTCTAGTATTTCTGTTCAGTATTCCTTAAAGCATGCCTGGTGCCTTGTCTCCTCAAAATGGCTGCTAGAGTTCCAGCCATTGTGTCTAAGTTCCAGTCAGGAAGAAAGGCAACAACAGCAAGATACAAAACAATATGCAAATGAGTCAATACATTTTGTTAAGGAGCTTCTTTGAGATGTTCCACCTAACAACTACATCTCAGCACAACTACATCTCACCAGCCAGAAGCTTGGTGGTGCAGATAGTTAAGTGATTGACTACCAGCCAAAAGACTGGTGATTCAAATCTACCCAGAAGCCCCCCAAAAGGCAGGCCTGGTGATCAGCTTCTGAAGGTCACAGCCATGAAAATCCTGTGAAGCAGCTCTACTCTGACATGCAGTGGATCGCCATGAGCCAGAATCAACTCAGTAGCAACTAACAACAACAAATCTCCAAGGAAGCCTGGGAAATCAGACCTTTGGGGCTTTTTCCTTTGTTTGCTTGTTAAGCTGGACAGATTGCTGCCCCCGACAAAAGCAGGGCTCTACTAGTCAGGGGCAAGTAACAGAGGGTCAGAAAGAACAAGTCCCTGCTATGATTTTCCTGTGGAAAATCCAGGATCTAGATTCTTTCCCCCCCAAGAATCCAAAGGTCCAGGATCCACAAAAGGAGGATCCTAATGTGATTCCAATGTGCTTGCTTTTCAGATAAACGTATAAACTACAATACCTCCACTGCCCAAAGATGCTCTGTTTAACAGAGAAATAAATTAGGAACAATGTAAGACAGGTCTCAGTATTTTGTGATCTGTCTTCTGTCTTGGAACAGACATTTATTGAGCACATGCGAAATGCTAGGGATTTTGTTTTAGTACCTTACATGCATCAACTCATTTTATCTTCACAACAACCCCATGAGATGGGTACATTTATTATCCATCATTACAAATAATGAAGTAGAGGCACAGAGAGGTCAAGTAACTTGCTCTAAGTTGCACAGTTTTCATTGGCTAATAGAGATTGAATTGTGTCCCCAAAAAATATGTGTTGTAAATCCTAACCCCTGTATCTGTGATTATATTCCCATTTGAGAATAGGGTGTTGCTTGTTATGTTAAGAGGCCTTATCAGTGCAGGATGTGTTTTAAGCCTATTACATTTAAAGCATAAAAAGTGCAGATTAAGACAGAGGACTTAGCAGAGATGGGGGAAGACAAGTGCCACCCTACACGACAGTCATCAAGGAACTGAGGAATAAGGATCTTTCCCCAGAGCTAACAGAGAGACAAAGCCTTCCCCTGTAGCTGGCACCCTGGATTCAGACTTCTAGACTCCCAAACAGTGAGAAATGAGCCCTGGTGGTGCGGTGGTTAAGTGCTTGGCTGCTAACCAAAAGATCAGTGTTTCAAACCCACCAGCTACTCCTTGGGAAAAAGATGTGGCAGTGTGCTTCGGTGAAGGTTACAGCTTCGGAAATACTATGGGGACAGTTCTGTTCTGTCCTATGGTCTAGAGTTGGAATTGACTCAACAGCAATGGGTATAAACTATGAGAAAATAAATTTCAGTTTGTTAAAGCCACCCACTTGCAATTTTGTGGTGATAGCAGCACTCAAAAAACCAAACCAAACTCATTGCCAGTCAGTTGGTTCTGACTCCTAGTGACCCCTCCTTGGGTTTCTCAGGCAGTATCTCTATGGAAGGAGATTGCCCAGTCTTCCTTCTGAGGAATGGCTGGTGGGTTTGAACCATCAGCCTTCTGGTTAGCAGTCAAATGCCTTAGACACTTCTTGTTGTTTTTGCTATGTGCCGTCGAGTCATAGCGACCCCTCCTTGGGTTTCCGAGGCGATATCACTAAGGAAGTAGATTGTCCAACCTTCCTTCCAAGGAGTGGCTGGTGGGTTTGAACCGCCAGCCTTCTGGTTAGCAGTCAAGTGCCTTAGGCACTAGGCCACCAGAATTCCTGATAGCAGCACTAGAGAAATAAAACACTGGCAGAACTGGAATTCAAATCCAGCAGGTAGGCTCCAGAGCCAGTGTTTTCAACCATAAACTGTGAATAGAAAGAAAGAGGTGATGATACAAGTAGCAAACCTCAGTCTAGGTCCTGGACCTGAGATATCCCATTCAGGCTCAGATCATTTTAATACTGAAAGAATCAGAGTGAGTAGAAGCCACCTTCTGACAACTCAAATTTCCCTTTTAAATTAGTATCTCATGCTGATCGGAAATTCTAGTTAGGGATTATGCATATTTTTGCTTAATAAAAAGGAAAAATTAATTAATGATTACTTGATAGGCTGGAAGACAAATTATTTCCAAATATGGAATCTGTGCTGGAGAAATTATGAAAGAAGTGCCTCCTGCCATAAAGGTTAAGAACCACCACTGTAATTTCTTAACTGAGCACCAAATAAAAGAGAAAATAAAATTTTGAATATTCCATTCCATTCAACAAGTATTTATGGAGCACTCACTGTATACAAGGCACTGTGATGTTGTGGAGGCTGAGAAAATGAACATGACCTCTTTCCTTAAAGCATCATAATCTAGGGGAAAAGATGCATATATTCCAAACAACTCATGGGCAAGCAGAAGTATCTTAGCCTCAATTCTGAGAGTCACAGAGATGTAGGCTTTAGAACTGATGGATCATATTTTTTCCACAGAAAACACACCCATGTAAATAACGCATCCACACGTATAATGGGCAGAAATGATGAAATCACCCATGTCTATACCCTGCATACATTGTGACATTTCTGGAAGTGAATTTTGGCCTCATTCACCTGTCCTCCCATGTTACAGGTAAATCATATTTTCCTGTTCATTTTTTAATGTCCTGCTCATGTGTATGAAAATGTTACTTTTGATCATTGTTGTATAATAAAATTATAAACCATGGTCAAGAAATCATGGATCGAGTTTGGTAGTATCCCAATAACTGGACAATAAGCAATTGAAATGGCATTTGTTTCTAATAATTTATTAATTATTTTTGAGTAATGTAAAATCAATATCTACCTTAAGTGATGTTTCCATGTGATCAGAAATAGACATTGAAGCCAGCAACATGTAAAAAAATATTGACATAGTGCACTTATGAAAACAATTCAGGGACCATTGCATGGTTGGCAAAAATGTATACTGTATATGTTATTTGTATAAAACTGCAGTATTCTACCCTCTACCAGCTGAATGAACACCCTCATCTGCGTTCTCAGGAAGTGTGTATTCTTTCAGGTAGACACAAGAGATAGAAATCTGACATTGCTGCTGACCTTGGCAAAGCTAGACCTGCTGGACTGGTCAGAGTAAGACAGGCCTCTTTTTGCATGAGGTTCTGAGGAACTAAACTCCGAGAACAGCAGACAGAGACAGGCTCCATCTGGTCCTCAGACTTTTGTATCCCGTGGGAAGGAGTCTTTGGTCTTGCACCACGTCTGCAGGCTTGGATAAGAAGCATCCTTCCTAAGAAACAAGAGGATTAACATTTTTAATGTGGAGGAATGATTAAGAAGTTCACTCCAGGTTAGCTGCAGGTCTGGGAAGGTGACCTGGACATTTCTTAAAGGAGATGCACCTTTGCTAGACTCCCCCATTTTTCATCTTCTTTGAAGTCTTTGATGCTGCAAATGAGCAAGTACTCATTTTTAAACAGGTCAGGGTTGATTTGAGACTCGGTCTAAGAGAAAAACAATTTGTTCTGCTTTATAAAGCTGCCAGGCTGAGCAGAGAATCTGGTTTTGAAAGACAGGTGTATCCTAACTGTGATCAGAGTTTCAATCAATTTTTAATTCAAGGCTTTGCCCTCAACCCGGGATTTTGATTACCCTGCCAAGATCTTACATAGAGTTGTTAGTTTTGTTAAATTCAGCTATTTCAAGACAGAGTATTTTGCAGACCAGAGGAGAGAGTTAAGAGTTAGAAGGGAAGACCAAAAAAAAAAAAAACACCTAGCCTTGTACTTTAATCTATTTTAGGCAGTCCCTGGGTGGCACAAATGGCTTGCACTCTGTAACTACCTGAAAAGTTGTGTTTGAATTCACACAGAGGTACCATGGAAGAAAGCCCTGGTGGTCTATTTCCATAAAGATTGCAGCCAAGAAAATCCTATGGAGCTCAGTTCTACTCTGTCACACAAGAGGTTGCCATGAGTCGGAATGCACTTGACAAGCGATGGGTTTGTTTGTTTGTTGTTTTTGAGCTCTGATGGTTAAAGCACTGGGCTGCTAACCCAAAGATTGACAGTTTGAACCCACCAGCTGTTCCATGGTAGACAGATGAGGCAGTATTTTTCTGTAAAGATTTACAACCTTGGAAACTCCATAAGAAAGTTCTACTTCATCCTATAGGGTCACTCTGAGTCACAATTGACACAATGGCAATGGGTTTTTTGTAGTATTTTTAGCAAACTTTTTTCATTCATTCATTCAACAAGTATTTATGGAGCACCTCTAAGTGCTAGGTTCAGAGCACAATACAGACCACAGACACCACATTTACCATTAAGGACTATACACTCTATTAGATGAGAGACAAAGAATTCAGTTACAACTCAGATGACAAGAACTGTGATAAGTATGCATAGTCTTTGAAAACTGCATTGAAGTGACAGATGCTGTGCAGCAGAAAGTAGAGTTAGTGAAAGACCATGGAGGGCTTCTTGGAAGTGGTAAATCTAAGACCCAAAGGAACAACCTTTAGGAGTATTCAACCCACACTTTAAAACCAGTTTTCATTTCAAACCAGTAAAACCAAATCCTTTGCTCATATATTCAACTAGACAATAGAAACATATACAATCTTAGTAATCAAAACTCAGCTCATGAACAAATTTGATTTCAAAGCGAAGATAACATGAAAAATCAACACAGCAGGACACAACAAAATCAACTCTCATACAGGAGATAAAGCTGAAAATCAGTGGCACCTTATGGTATAGTAGTAACTTCAAAGTTAAACACTAGATGGTGTCCTTAGCACAGTTTACTGTCTTCCTTCAGCATCCCTAGGAAAAGGCTAGCCTGCTCAGGTTTACTCCTTTTTTGGGGAGGGGGGGTGGCAAGTATTGAATATACTTTGAAATTTATTTTTATAGGTAGGAATAGTACTTTTTGTGGTATCCTTTCCCTACAACGAATAATAAGTTTATCTAATGTTAAGAGTAAATGTTTTCTTATGAGAAATCCATCATCATTGCAAAAACAAAGTGGAACCACTAGAGGGTGGTTCTCCCAGGCTCCTTTCAGCCAAGCCATTTCCTCAAGGTAGCAAGAGCTTCTGGATATGGAAGCCAGCATTTCTGTATTCAAGAGTCCTTGAGGCAACCTTGAACGTCATAGCCTCTAAGGAGAAGCCTTTAACTTCAGAGAAGTTATTAGAAAACCTTTAACTTCACCAAGGCTAGGCTTTGATACAGAATGCTTGTCTCTCAGACAACAAAGAAAAAAAATGCTGTATTAGAGGATTAAGGGCTACTCTGCAAAGCATGTTAAGCTCCTTGAGTAAAAAGAATTATGAGAATACCAGATTATTAGCCTTAAGTTCCAAAGACAACAAAAATAAGGGAGAATTGACCTCTTAAAGGGAGCTCTGGTGGCATAGTGCCTAAGGCACTTGACTGTTAACCAGAAGGCTGTCAGGTCAAACCCACTAGCCACTAAGAAGGAAGGTTGGGCAATCTACTTCTGTAGTGATACCACCTCAGAAACCCAAGGTGGGGTCACTATAAGTCAGATCTGATTTGACAGCAGTGAGCAACTCTTAAAACTATTCTCATAAAATAGCAAGAATTATATAGCACATAGCTGTTGTTGTGAGCTTCTGTCAAGTCAGCCTCCGACAGACTAGTGGTGCCTGTGCTTTAAGAACCTTAGATTGGAATCGAAAACATCTCCCATATGAAAGGGGTGAATTCTACTACTAAGCCACCACCCCCCTCTAGAACACAGACAGAGAAGAAAAAAAAGAAGAAGGAGGAGGAATTATGATTCAATCGAAAGTGTTTTAGGCAAACAGATATGTTTTAGAGGATGGGTTGTAGATCTCATTTGTTGTTGTCAAGTACTGTCAAGTCATCAGTTATGATGCATAGTGACCCTGTATACAACAGAACAAAACACTGCCCGATCCTGCTTCATCCTCACCATCCTTGCAATATTTAAGCCTATTGTTGCAATCACTGTGACAATCCATCTCATTGAGGGTCTTCCTTTATTTTGTGCTGACCTTCAACTTTACCAAGCATAATGTCCTTCTCAAGGGACTGATGATCCTTCCTGGTGACAGGTCCAAAATACATGAGAGGAAGTCTTGGCCTCTTCACTTCTAAGGAATATTCTGGCTGTACTTCTTCCAAGATATTTGTTTATTCTTCTGGCAATCCAAGGTATATTAAATATTCTTTACCAACACTATAATTCAAAGGCACCAATTCTTCTTCAGTCTTCCTTATTCACTATCCAGCTTTCTCAAATATATGTGGCAATTGAAAATACCATGGCATGGATCAGGCACACCTTAGTCATCAATGTAACATCTTTGCTTTGTAACACTTTAAAGAGGTCTTTTGCAGCAGATTTGCCCAGTGGAAAACATCGTTCAATTTCTTGAATGATGCTTCCATGGGTGTTGATTGTGGACCCAAGTAAAATTAAACCTTGCCGACTTTGTTTTTTCTCCATTGATCATAATGTGGCCTGTAGTTTGAGTTGTGAGGAGTTTTTTTTTTTTTTTTTTTAATGCTGATGTGTAATCCATACTTAAGACAGTAATCTTTGATCTTCATTAGTAAGTGCTTCAAGTCCTCTTGGCTTTCAGCAAGCAAAGTTGTGTCATCTGCATATCACAGTCCTCCTTCAATCCTGATGCCACATTCTACATATAGTCCAGCTTCTCTGATTATTTGATCAGCATACAGATTGAATTCACCACTCATCTGTCGATTTGTCATACAATGGTGGCTTGCATGTTGCTGTGAGACTGGAGGCTATGCTACCAAGTACCAGCAAAGGCACCCATGGTGGACAGGTTCCAGCAGAACTTCAAGGCTAAGACAGACTGGGAAGAAGGACTGGGCCATCCAGTCTGAAAAAAAATGGCCACTGAAAACCTTATTAGTCTCAGAAAAACACCGTCTGATATATTATTGGAAAACTTTATGAATAACAGTGAAACATTGTCTGATGTAGTGTCAGAAGATGAACCCCTGATGATGGAAGTCACCCAAATATGACTGGGGAAGAGCTGCCTCCCCAAAGTAGAGTCAACTTTAATGATTTGGATGCAGTAAAGCTTTCTAGACCTTTATTTGCTGATGGGGTACAACTCAAAATAAGAAGAAACAGCTGCAAATATTCATTAATAATTGGAAAGTGGAATGTAAAGTATGAATATAGGAAATCTGGAAGTTATCAAAAATGAAATGGAACACATAAAGACCAATATCCTAGGCATTAGTGAGCTGAAATGAAGTGGTACTGGCCATTTGGAATCAGACAATTGTATGGTCTACTCTGCAGGGAATGAAAATTGAAGAGAAATGGTATTGCATTTCTCATCAAAAAGAACATTTCCAAATCTATCTTGCAGTATAATGATAATATCCATACATCTCCAAGGAAGCTCAGTCAATACTACTATTATTCAAATTTGCTCACCAACCACTAAGGGCAAAGATGAATTTGAAGATTTTTACCAACTTCTGCCGTCTGAAATTCACCAAACAGTCTTTCAAAATGTATGAATAATTATGGGGTGTTGGAATGCAAAAATTGAAAACAAAGAAAAAGCACTGGTAGTTGGAAAATATGATATTGGTATCACACTGGAGATACCAAGATAGAATTTTGCAGGACCAACAACTTATTCATTGCAAGTACCTTTTTTTCAACAACATAAATGGCAGCCATGTACATGGATCTCACCAGATGGAATACACAGGAATCATATAGACTATATCTATGGAAAGGGTGATGGGAAAACTCAATATTATCAGTCAAAACAAGGCCAGGAGCTAACTGTGGAACAGACCATCAATGCAAGTTCAAGGTGAAGATGAAGAAAATTAAAATAAGTCCTTGAGAGGCAAAATACGACCTTGATTATACTGAAAACACCAAACTCACTGCCATCGAGTTGATTCTGACTCATAGAGACTCCCCACATTGGGTTTCTGAGGCTATAAATCTTTATACACCATCTTTCTTCCATGGAGCAGCTGGTGGGTTTGATTATATCCCACTTGGATTTAGAGATGATCCGAAGAACAGGTTCAATCCATTGAACACCAATGATCAATGACCAGACCAATTATGGGATGACATCAAGAACATCATACATGAAGAAAGCAAAAGGTCATTAAAAAGACAGGAAATGAAGAAAAGACCAAAATGGATGTAAGAAGAGACTCTAAAACCTGCTCTTCAACAGAGAGTACCTAAAGCAAATGGAAGAAATACCAAAACAAAAGAGTTGAACAGATGATTTCAAAGGACAGCTCAAGAAGACAAAGTAAAGTATTATAATGAAATGTGCAAAGACCTAGAATTAGTAAACTGAAAGGGAAGAACAGGCATGGCATTTCTCAAGCTGAAAGAACTGAAGAAAAAATGCAAGCTTCATATTACAATATTGAAGGATTCTATGGGCAAAATATTGAAGGTTTCTATGGGCAAAATATTGAAGGATGCAAGAAGAATCAAAAGAAGATGGAAAGAATACACATAGTCACTGTACTAAAAAGAATTAGTAGACATTTAACTATTTCAGGAGGTGGCATATGATCAAGAACCAATGGTATTGAAGGAAGAAGATGAAGCTGCACTAAAGGAATTGACGAAAAACAATGCTCCAAGAATTGACCAAATATACATTGAGATGTTTCAACAAACAGATACAGTACTGGAGGCACTTATTCATTTATGCCAAGAAATTTGGAAGACAACTACCTGGCCAACCAACTGGAAGTGAGTGATATTTGTGCCCATTCCAAAGTAAGGTGATCCAACAGAATGTGGAAATTATTGAACAATATCATTAATATTATACACAATAAAATCATGCTGAATATAATTCAAAAACAGTTGCAGCAGTATATTAACAGGGAACTGGCAGAAATTCAAGCCAGATTCAGATCAGGACATGGAACAAGGGATATCATTACTGATGATGTCAGGTGGATCTTGGCTGAAAGCAAAGAATATCAGAAAGATGTTTATGTGTGTTTTATTGATTATGCAAATGTGTTTGACTGTGTGAATCATAACTATGGATAACATTAAGAAGATTGAAAATTGCAGAACCTTTAACTGCTCATGAGGAACCTGTACATAAACGAAGAGGCTGTCATTCAAACAGAACAAGAGAATACTGCATGGTTTTAAATCAGGAAGGATGTGCATCAGGGTTGTATCCTTTCACTGTATTTATTCAACCTGTATGCTGATCAAATAATACAAGAAGCGGGACTATATGGAGAATAATATGGCATCAGAATTGAGGAAAACTCATTTAACAGCCTGCAATATGCAGATGACACAACCTTGCCTGCTGAAAGTGAGGAAGACCTGAAGCACTTACTGATGAAGGTTAAAGACTACAGTCTTCAGTATGGATACATCTCAACATAAAGAAAACAAAAATCCTCACAATTGGACCAATAAGCAATATCACGACAAATGCAGAAAAGATTGAGGTTGTCAGAGGCTTCATTTTACTTCGATCCACAATCAACACCCATGAAAGCAGCAGTGAAGAAATCAAACAATGTATTGTACCGGGCAAATGTGCTGCAAAAGATCTCTCTAAAGTGTTGAAGATCACAGATGTCACTTTGAAGATTAAAGTGCAATGGACCCAGCCATGGTATTTTCAGTTGCCTCATATGCCTATGAAAGCTGGAGAATGAATAAGGAAACTGAAGAAGAATTGATGCCTTTGAATTGTCATGCTGGTAAGGAATACTGAAAATGCCATGGAGTGCCAGGAGAAGGAACAAATCTGTCCTGGAAGAAGTACAGATGGAATGCTCCTTATAAGCGAGAATGCCCTGACTGTCTCACATAATTTGGTCATATTGTCAGAAGGGACCAATTTCTGGAGAAAGATATCATGCTTGGTAAAGTAGAGGGTCAGCAAAAAAAAAGGTGGAGGGGGGAACCCTCAACAAGATGGACAGACACAGTGGCTGCAAAGATGAGCTCAAGGGTAGCAAGGATTGTGAGGATGGCACAGGATGGGAGGTGTTTCCTTCTGCTATGCATAGGGTCTCTATGAGTCAGAGCTCACTCAATGGCACCTAACAACAACACAGATTGAGTAAGTATGGTGAAAAGAGACAGTCCTGAGGCACACTCTTCCTGATTTAAAACCAGATGAAAATCCCCTTATTTTATCCCCTTATTCTGTTGTAATGACTACCTCTTGGTTTGTGTACATGTTCCTCCTTAGCACAATTGTGTTCTGGAATCACCATTTTTCACAATGTAATCCATAATCTGTTGTGATTCATACAGCTGAATACATTTGCATAGTTGATAAAACACATGTAAACATTTTTTCTTCTTTTAGCTGAGATCCATGTGACATTAGTAATGATATCCCTCCTTCCATATCCTCTCCTGAATCTGGCTTGAATTTCTGGCAGTTCCCTGTCAATGTAGTGTTACATCAGTTTTTGAATTATCTTCACCAAAATTTTACTTGCTTTTGCCATTAATGATACATTTGAAATTTTGGAATGGGTACACATATGTATCTCTTCCAGTCGATTGGCTAGGTAGCTCTCATCCAAATTTCTTGACATAGACAAGTGTACACCTCCAGCACTGCAACCAGTTTTTAAAACATTTGCTTTGATATTTTGTCAATTCCTAAAGCCTTGGTTTTTGTCAATTCCTCCAGTGCAGCTTGGGCTTCTTCCTTCAATACCGTTGGATTTTGATCATTTGCTAACTTCTTAGATGATTGAACATTGACCAGTTCTTTTTGCTACAATGACTGTGTGTTCCTTCCATCTTCTTATGATGCTTCCTATAACAATCAATATTTTGCCAATGTTGTTGTTGTTGTTAAGTGCCATCGAGTTGGGTCTGACTCATAGTGACCCCATGTGCAGTAGAATGAAACACTGTCTGATCCTGTGCCAGCCTCACAATGTTTGCTATACCTAAGCACATCGTGGCACCCACTGTGTCAATCCATCTTGTTGCAGACATCTTGCTTTTTCATTGACCCTCCACTTTACCAAATATGACATCCTTCTGCAGGGAATTGTCTGTTCTGACAACATGACCAAGGTAGGTGAGACAAAGCCTGGCCATTTTTGCTTCCAACTAGCATTCTGGCTGCACTTCCTCCAGGACAGGTTTGTTAGATCTTCTGGCAGTCTCTGGTACTTTCAGTATTCTTCATCAACACCACCACTCAAAAGCATCAACTTCTTCAGTCTTCCTTATTCATTGTCCAGTTCTCACATGCATATGTGGAAAATGAAAATACTATAGCTCAAGTTAGACACACCTTAGTTTTCAAGGAGACATCTTTGCTCCTCAGCACTTTATTTTTATTTATTTATTTTATTGTATTTTAGGTGCAAATTTACAGAGCAGTGTTTGTTTTACATTCAACATTTTGTGTACACTCCCCAATTACCATCCCCAACCCTAACCACTCTCCTCCTCTCCCTTCCCAGTAACCAACCCCCTCCCCCCCCCCGTGCTCTTCTTAGTTATGCACTCCTGCAGTCCTGTTTTTCCTCCATGTGAATGTTGCCCCTCTCATGCCCCATGGCCAATTGGTCCAAAGGATGTATCTCCATAGAGTAGATGGGTGCATCACCCTGGGTTGAGTGTTCTGCATGTAAGTCTTATTTACTATTGGGCTGAGAGCCAGCTCTTGGGGGTGAGTTTTTCCCAGGCCTGAAGTGTATCCCAAGGCCATAGTTTTGGGGGTCCCACCAGACTCCATCAGACCAGTAATTCTGGTCCTTCTTGTGATGTGGGATTTTGTTTCACATTTTTCCTCCCACTCTGTCTAGGATCTCCAGTTTTGATGCCTTTCCAAGTGGTTGGCATTGATAGCCAGGCACCATCTAGTTCTTCTGGTCTTGAGGTCCATCATGTCCTAGGGCTGATTGCTTCCAAATGCCCTTGGATTTTTGCACTCTTCTTCACTTCCATGTGATAGAAGACCATTAACTGCATGGTCAGTAGTCTAAAGAGGTCTTTTGCAGCAGATTTGGCCAGTGCAATACATCATCTGATGTCTTCACTGCTCCTTCCATTAGTGTTGCTTGAGGAACCAAGTAATACGAAATCTTGACAACTTCAATCTTTTCTCCATTTATCATGATGCTGCTTATTAGTCCAGTTGTGAGGATTTTTGGTTTCTTTATGTTGAGATGTAATCCAACATTTTTTGCCCATAGAATCCTTCAATTCTGAAAATCGAGGCTGAAATTTTTTCTTCAATTCTTTCAGCTTGAGAAATGCTGAGCATATTCTTCCCTTTGGGTTTTCAAACTCCAGGACTATGTACATTTAATTATAATACTTTACTTTGTCTTCTCAAACCGCCCTTTGAAATCTTCTATTCAGCTCTTTTATCTTGTCTTTTCTTCCATTTGCTTTAGCTACTCTCCATTCAGGACCAAGTTTCAGAGTCTCTTCTGGCATCCATTTTGGTCTTTTCTTCATTCCCTATCTTTTTAATGACTTTTTGCTTTATTTATGTATGATGTTCTTGATGTCATCCCACAACTCATCTGGGATTTAGTCATTGGTGTTCAATGCATCAAATCTATTCTTCAGATGGTTTCTAAATTCAGGTGGGATGTAATCAAGGTCATATTTTGGCTCCCAAGGACTTATTTTAATTTTCTTTATCTTCATCTTGAACTTGCATATGAGCAATTGATGGTCTGTCCCACAGTCAATTCTTGGCCTTGTTTTAATTGATGATATTGAGTTTCTCTGTCACCTCTTTCCACAGATGTAGTTGATGGGATTCCTGTGTATTCCATCTGGTGAGGTCCATCCACATGTGTAGCTGCCATTTATGTTGTTGAAAAAAGGTGCTTGCAATAAATAAGTTGTTGGTCTTGCAAAATTCTATCATGCAATCTTGAGCATCACTTCATTTCTGTGAGGCTGGAAGTTATGCCACCAGTATTTCAAATACCACAGGATCACTTATGGTAGACGGGTTTCAGCAGAGCTTCCAGAAGAAGACAGGCAGAGAAGAAGGATGGGCCATCCACTTCTGAAAAAATTATCCACTGAAAACCTGATGAATAGCCATGAACCACTGTTACTATTTAGTTACTTTAAAAATATGTATTAATGCTCCACTAGAGTAGATGCTCATCTCTGTTCAAGGCACTGAGCCTGCTTTCTGGTACATGTTGTTGTTAGTTGCTGTTGAGTTGACTCCAACTCATGACAACTTGTATATAACAAAATGAAATCTTTTGGTTAGCAGTCAAATGCCTTAGGCACTATGCCAGAAGAGCCTTCTTTAAGGGATCTGTGGTGCTTGCTCTTCTCCCCCTTGTGGTCCAACACCACCTTCATGATCATAGATATGTTTGAGTCCATTGTTGCAGCTATCATTTAGTACCTTCCAATGTAGGGGGCTCATATTTTAGCACTATATCAGACAATAAGGGTTTCATTGACTAATTTTCAGAAGTAGATCACCAGAACTTTCTTCCTAGTCTATCTTAGTCTGGAAGCTCCTCTGAAACCTGTCCGGCAGGGATGACCCTGGTGGAATCTGAAATAGTGGCATAGCTACTAGCATCATAGCAACATGCAAGCCACCACAGTATTACAAAGTAACAGATGGGAGGTGATTCTAGTACATAGTACATAGTAAAAGGAATCACTCTAAAGGATAGAACTCCAGAAGTTGATATAATTAATGACTCGTATCTAACCTGAGCTCTGGTAGCACAATGCCTAAGGTACTTGACTGCTAACCAGAAGGCTGGCAGTTCAAACCCACCAGCCACTCCTTGGAAGGAAGGTTGGGCAATCTACTTCCATAGTGATACTGCCTTGGAAACCCAAGGAGGGGCTCGCTATGAGTCGGGTCCAACTCGATGGCACATAACAACAACAACAACAACATCTAACCTGAGAGAGCGCTGGTGGCATAGTACCTAAGGCATTTGACTGCTAACCAGAAGGCTGGTGATTCAAACCCAGCAGCCACTCCTCAGAAGGTAGGCTAGGCAATCTACTTCTGTAGTAATAATGCCTTGGAAACCCCATGAGGGGTCACTATGAGTCAGATCCAGCTCAATGGCAGTGAGTTATCTAAGCTGAAGAGGTAGACTAGAAAGGACCAGCCAGGAGCAAGGTAAAAAACTTACTGCCATGGAGTCAGATCCAACTCATAGTGACCCCTCCTTGGGTTTCTGAAGCATATCTCTATGGAAGTAGATCAGCCAGTCTTCCTTCCAAGGAGTGGCTGGTGGGTTTGAACCGCCAGCCTTCTGGTTAGCAGTCAAGTGCCTTAGGCATTATGCCAAAAAAGCCTTCTTTAAGGGATCTGTGGTGCTTGCTCTTCTTCCCCATGTGTGTGGACATCCCTGATGGATGGATAGATAGCTACCCACCTTTCTTTTCAGTATATTTAGATACTATTGGAATCATTGGGTTATATTTGGAACTCATCCCACCTACTGTCTGTATCTCCAATCTTCACAGTCAAATCAGCATGAAGATTTAAGGTAGAGAAGATTGATAAAACCTGACAGTGCTTGAGCAGGTTTCCATGGTGACATGCTGAGCTCTTCCTAGTCCTTAAAGACCAGCAACATGAATAATTAAAATAAATTATCACAAGGTTGCCTGGCCTAGAATAGAAGGATCTGAGATAAGAATTATTTTAAAACCTTCTGCTCTCGAATGAAATTGACAGAGACAGAGGAAAGGAGGCTAGAAAACAATGTCTGCACATAGTTTTGTTTATAGAAAAATAAAAACATACAGAGATTAACAATAAGTATTTTTTCATGACATGAGAGCATTGTTGCAGTATATTACCTGGATTTTTACTTTACTGGAATTTTAGGTCCTTTAATGGCAGTGTTTCAGAACATGTACATTGATATTAGGGGATAGTGGTGGTTCAGTGGTAGAATTCTCACCTTCCATGTGAGAGACCCAGGTCCGATTCCCAGCCAAAGCACTTCATGCACAGACACCCCTATCTGTCAGTAGAGGGTTGTGTTACAATGATGCTGAACAGGTTTCAGCAGAGCTTCCAGATTAAGACAGACTAGGAAGAAAGACCTGGAGATCTACTTCTGAAAATCAGCCAATGAAAGCCCTAAGGATCACAGTGCTCCAACCTGTAACCAATCATGCAGATGGCACAGGACCAGGCATCAGCATTTTATTCTGTTGTTTAGGGTGTTGCCATGAGACATGAGCTAACATCATGGCAGCTAACAACAACACCCATATTAATTTTTTTCTGTGAATTGTTTTCTCATCACTGTGCACCTCTGTTCCTTATTTTATGCTTTAAATTCACTTTCAATTATTGTTTCTACAATACACCCTTCAGCCCAAATATATTTGACCAATTTGGGGCTCCTTTGCACCAGTGTGGGCTTCGACTAGCCATGAAAAAGGAATATCTTCACCACTACAAAGCATCCAAAGACTTGTGTATAACAGAATGAAATGCTGGCCTTGGTCCCATATCCCTCACCACCCTCTGCCAGATCCCTGAAATTTGGCTGAAATTTACCTACATCTCCATTCCTGACTATGCAGAAGTCATTCTGCTTTTGATACCCAACTAGTTAAACAATAGCATCCCAAACTTTGCCCACCTACCTCAGGTTACACAATCTTCATTGCCTTGAATACCCCTCTTTCATTTATTTCTTCAACAAGTAATTTCTAGGTGCTTTTCACAGGCCAGCCTTATACAGTGTGGTAGTTAAATTTGTACGTCAACTTGGGTTGACCTGGTTGAGTCGCTGGGCAGCAGGTGGTAGCTATTCCCTATGATGACACTGGCAATCAACTCCATGGTGGGATCTACCACAAGCAGCTGAGTAGCTGCTTTGGGTATGTGCTCTGCTTCTCGTATATTAAGAAGCAGTTTGGGTAATGGCCTCTAGTTTATGGCACACTTGGACCCTGCATATAGCTGTGTCATTGTTCAGCAGCCTGCCATGCTTTGCTGATCTTGGGACTTACAACAGACTTGAGTTAATGGCCTGCCATGTGGTTTGATAACATCGGGACTGTGCCATTTTATTTGTCGACCTTGGGTTTGTTAGCCTCAGCAGCCACTAGCTGCCTGAGTGAAGAGATGCCTCTAGATTCAGTGGGCCGGGAGCAAGAGGCAGAGCTGAAGTCCAAGGTCAAGGGGCATTCACACAGCCCCAAGAGCCTGGCACTTTGAACTTGGACTTAAACCCTCCAAACTACAAGAGAATAAACTCCTGTTTGTTAAGGCCATCCTATTTGTGGTATATTCCTGTCAGAGTAGCACAGAGGTAACCAGAACATACGAGAAGGTCTTGAAAGCCTGGTACAGAAGGAGGACCTGGACAAGAATCACCTTCAACTTTACTTCTTTCCTGCCTTCCTCTCTTCAACATTGGATCTCAAAATCAAATTTCTCATTTCCAGTGGCTTTAAAAATTATTTGTATGCTGATGATTCCTAAATGTGTATAGGAAACTCAAGACTTTAAACTCCAGATTTATATATCTGATTTACTTCTCACTATCTCTGCCCAAATAGCCATTGGAGATCTTAAACCAAACCTGACCCAACATGAAACTTTTGATTTCCCTTCTCTCACAATAATTGCATCCACTATGGAATCTCTAAGGAGCCCTGGTGACACAATGGTTATATGCTCAGCTTCTAACCCAAAGGTTGGTAGTTCAAACCCACTCTGTATCTCCTCAGGAGAAAGACCTAGAAAACTGCTTCCATGAAGATTACAGCATAGGGGGCAGTTTTACTCCTTCACATGGTGTCATTATGAGTCAAAATCGACTCTTGCACTCAACAACTTCAATGGTATCTTTAAGTGAGTAAACAAGTCCATCATTCACTCAGCTGCTCAAACAAAAATTCTAGGGGTCACCACTGATTTCTCTCTTTCTATCACTATTGAATTCAAACTTTCAATGAGACTGTTAGTTTTCCCTTCAAAATGCATCGGCCTACTTTCACTTTTGTCACCTCCACAGCTATCACCCTAGTCCAAGTCACCATCAACTCTTACCTGGACCCTTGTAGTTGCCTTCTAACTGATCTCCTTGTTCGCATTACTGTGTCCTTCCCAAAAGATCTTTCTTAAAAAATGAAATAATATTTTTCCCCTACCTAAAATCTTGCACTGATTTCTCGCCATAATTAAATCCAAACTCCTTTTGCATAGCCTGAAAGAAAAGTAGCCATATAATTTTGGATAGATACATCAAAATCAGGTACTCTTGAGACTAAAAAGGGGACTCTATTAGTAATTATGCCAAGAAACACTATAACTTCACATAGTTCAACATAACTCTGGTTCTTGCTCAATCAGCTCTACCCACACTAGCCATGTTGGTCTTTTTAATGTTTCCCACATCAATGCTTTTGCTCTAGCAAAAACACAATAAAAAACATTAAATGTCTAACATGGATTGTTCACTGTAACTGGGGATACAACAGTGAACAAAACAAAGTTTCTATTCTCATGATGTTCACATTCTAGAACATAGTAGAATCATATACATATGTTGTTGATAGATGCTGTCAAGTCAGTTTCCACCCATAGCCATCCCATGTAAAATAGAACAAAACACTTCTTGATCCTGACCCACCCTCACAATCATTTCCATGTTTGAGCCCATTGTTGCAGCCACTGTGTCAATCCATCTCATTGAGGATCTTCCCCTTTTTTGCTATTTTACAAAGCATGATGTCCTTCTCCAGGGATTCATCCCTTCTGATGTTGTGGTTGTTGTTATGTGCCATCGAGTCAAACCCAACTCATAGCGACCCCTCCTTGGGTTTCCGAGGCAGTATCACTACGGAAGTAGGATTGCCCAACCTTCCTTCCGAGGAGTGGCTGGTGGGTTTGAACCACCAGCCGTCTGGTTAGCAGGCAAGTGTCTTAGCCACTATTCTACCAGAGCTCATGCCCAAAGTAAGTGCAATGAAGTCTGACCATTTTCTTTTCTAAGGAGCATTCTGGCTATACTTCTTCTGAGACAGATTTGTTTGTTCTTCTGGCAGTCCAGGGTGTATTTAATATTCTTTGCCAACAGCATAAATGAAAGGCATTCGTACTTCTTTAGTCTTCCTTGTTCATTGTTCATCTTTTGCATGCATAGAAGGTGATTGAAAACACCCAGCTTGGGGTCAGGCATATCTTAGTACTCAAAGTAACATTTTTTTTAACACTTTAAGGAAGTCTTTTGCAGCAGATTTGCCCAAAACAATATGTCATTTGATTTCTTGACTGCTGCTTTTATGGACATTGACTGTGGATCAAATATATATCTACCCTCCTTTTTTTTTTTTTAACTAAAAATCATCACAACTGGACCATCATGATAAGAGGAGAAAATGTTGAAGTTGTCAAGGATTTCATTTTACTTGGATCCACAATGAATGCCTTACATAGGTTCTGACTTACATAGGTTTTACTGTATATAAAATTTCTCCAGAATACTCACACATTCACATTGTACTACCTCTTTCTAAATATTCTATCTACAATGATCCCCTTATCAACCCCATCAGTCTCTAGCCCCTTAACCTGAAGTTTTTTTTTTTTTCATTAGTACCTGAAATTATATTATTGAATCATTTATTTTCTTGTAATCTGTCTCTCCCTTAGAATAGAAGCTTCAACAGGGTAAAAACTTTGCCTGTTTTAGTCACTGCCTTCCTTATCTTTAGTTCCTGGAACACTGCCTGTAGCACAAATAACTGCTGAATAAATAAACTAAATAGTGAACAGTGCATTGAGGTCATTTAATAGATACAAACCTTTCCCTTTAAGAACAATTTATCTGTGTTTTTCCAGAGTGTTTAACAAAAGAAATTCCCCAGAGATATTTAAAGGGAGTATCATTCCATAACCATTTCTATTGAAGAAAATATTATCTCACACATTCACTTAACGTAAATAGCTATTCCATTCCCTCTGTGCTAAAAACTGGACTAAATAAGGAGAGGGGAAAAAAAAAAAAAAGAAAAGAAAACCTCATTGCATTGAGTTGATTTGACTTGTAGCGACCCTTCCTTGGGTTTCCAAGATGGTACCTCTAGAAAAGTAGATTGCCCTATCTTCCTTCCGAGGAATGGCTGGTGGGTTTGAACTGGCAGCCTTCTGGTTAGCAGTCAAATGTTTTAGTCACTATGACACCAGAGCTCCCAAATAAGAATTCATATATAATTCTGAATTCTTTTAGCAGTATTAAAACTCAAAGGCTAAAGTGCATGAGTAAAAAAAGTTGATGAGTTCTTCACTTTCTTGGGTATTCCATGATATTTATCTACCAGGCTCCCTAATAAAATGTACTTTTTAAGCTGAAAAATAAGCATTTCAAAGAGAAGGGAGTCTCTTTTTTCCTGAATATTCTTAGTATTGAAATTTATACTATAAGGACTACTTAGAGGTGTTTCCACTTGTGGCCAAAATTCAAGTGTCTTGACTTTTTTTCAGGTGATTGCCTATATGTCTGGAAGCTTTCTACAGATAAGTATGTTAGAGAATAGGAGCTATAATTACAAAATAATGAAACCAATTTTTCTGCAGAACTTATGGATATCATTCTCATGAAGATTGCCTGGCTGGTCAAATGTTTCTTCTTGGATTCTGCCAAGCTTCTCAGAAATTTAATTAAAAATGGCTTTGATGCCGTGTATCCAAGGGCAACCAATTCCTGGTTTAACTAAGGAAGAAATGAACTCTTAAAGTAGGTTACTATGAAGAATCAAGAGAGCACAAGGAGATTTTTGATACACTGGACTGGTTTGTATGCCCAATCCATTTGATGGCTTGAAGAATTTGTTAAGAAAAATGTTTCTTTGCAACAAGGAGACTGATTAAGATGAGTGAAAACAATGATTTGACACAACTTTTTGAGAAGTATCAGAAACCAAAGGAGGGATCACTATGAGTCAGATTCGACTCAAAGGCAGTGAGTTTGTTTTTTTGTTTTTCACCTATCAAGTATTCTTTAGAAATAATTGCTTGGATCCTTGTCATCATCCTGCATTAATCATCCTGTGATATCAAATGAAAATCTTCACAATTTGACCAATAAACAACATCATGATAAATGGAAAAAAAAAAATATGAAATGATCTAGGATTTCATTCCATTTGGATCAACAAGCAGTACCCATAGAAGCAGTAATCAAGAAATTAAACAATGTAGTGCATTGAGCAAATCTACTGCAAAAGACCTCTAAAGTTCTAAAATGCAAAGATGTCACTTGGATAACAAGGTGTACCTAACTCAAACTATGGTCTTTTCAGTTGCTTCATATGCATGTGAAAGCTAGACAATGAAAAAGGAAGACCCAAGAATGAAGATGTATTTGAATTGTGATGTTGGCAGAGAGTGTTGAATATACCACTGACTGCCAAAAGAACAAATAAATCAGACTTAGAAGCAATACAACCAGAATACTCCTTGCAAGTGAGGATGGCGAAACTCCATGTTGCTTACTTTGAACACTTCACCAAGAAAGATCAATCACTAGAAAAGTATATCATGTTTGATAAAGCAGGGAGTCAGCAGAAATGAGAGAAACCCTCAAGTAGATGGGTTTTCACAATAGCAGCAACAATGGGTGCAAATACATCAAAGATTGTGAAGATGGTGCAGAACTAGACAACATTTCATTCTGTTAGACATTAAGGTTGCCATGAGCCATTGAGTTGCCGACCCAAAGGGAACAATGATCCTGCTTTCAACGATGATGCTTCTTAGAAATAATTTTATTATTATGTTTTGGCCCATTCTTACCTGGTATGCTTGCCCTTTGTGTTGTTGCCTTGGACTGCAGTTATGTTTGGGGGAAAGAATGTAGCTTGCATTCAAGTTCAGCTTGAACAGGTTAAATTTTCCAATTAATTGCATGAAGTTCAGCAAAATGCTTAACTTTTCTGTGGCTCAGTTTTTTCAACCATAAAATTGAGCTAGAAATACCTACCATATAACTTGCTATGGGGAGTGGAATATTTCCAATTATAATTTGGTCTGAGCGGGATAAGAACCAGGATGAGATTGAGTGGACACTTGTCTTAGAAGCCAAATTTAAAAGAGCACCAAAACAGTCAGCAATTAAAATGTTTTTGTTGTTAGTTGTCATTGAGTCAGCTTCAACTAATGGTGACTTTATATATAACAGAGCAAAACGTTGTCTGTCCTGTATCATCTTCATGATCACTGATATGTTTGAGTCCATTGTTTTGGCTATGGTGAAAATTCAACTCCTTGAAGGCTTCCTTTGATTTCTCGGACCTTCTCCTTTATCAGACATAATGTCTGACCAGAAGTGACTGGTCTTTCCCAACAATATGTCCAAAGTAATTTAGCTAAAGTCTCACTGTCCTTGTTTTCAAAGAACATTCTGGTTTATTTCATCTAAGACTATTTTGTTCATACTTCTGGCTGTCCATTGTATATTCAATATTCTTCCCCAATACCACCATTCAAAATGCATCAATTCTTTTTCTACCATCCTTTTTCACTGTCCAGCTTTCCCATGCATATAAAGTGATTAAAAATACAATGGGTTGGGTCAGTGCAGCTTAGTCATCAAAGAGACATATTTGCTTTTTAGAACTTTAACAAAATCTTTTGCAGTAGATTTGCCCAATACAATGTTTTTTTGTTTTGGTTTGGTTTTCTTTTTTATTTCTTGACTGCTGCTTCCATGGGCATTGATTGTTGATCTGAATAGAATGAAATCCTTGACAACTCCAATTTCTTCTTCATTTATCTTGATATTGCTTGTCAGTCAAGTTATAAAGATTTTTCTTTTCTATCAAGATAAATAATATTAATGCAAAAACCAAAAACTAAAACATTTTAAAAATCAAAATTAATGCAACAATAATCCATGATCAGCAAAATATTAAAAATATTGGCTCTAGCTTTGAGAATATGAAAATTATAATCATCTATTGATAGAGGCATAAAGCATGGACACTTGACCAACAGTCTTCGCTGTGTTGCACAGTTTTAAGATTGTCCTTTATATTTCAGCAACTAGTTTCAGAACCAAGTTGCTGTCTAGTTTTGCCTCCTCTCTGTCTGGTCAGCTGAAAGTTATTCTCTTTTTGCTTAAACTCTTGCTTCTTCTTCTTCTTTTTTTTTTTTTTGCTTACAGTTACTTCACTGCCTTTCTGACCTTTTTATGACTTTAATTCTTCAAGTTCCCTGATTGCCCTGCAAGGGGTGCTCTGGGTCTTTGGAAATCTCTTGCTTAAGCTCAAGATTTGATCCTAGCTTGATATTTGGTTCCAGGATATTAAACTTTGTGTTTCTGATATAAACTCCCACTCCAAATTCTGGGTTAGTTAAACACTCTCAAACCACATAATGTTGTAAAAGGAAAGACCTGCTTTAGCGTGTGCCCCCTCTGGACAATTGTTTACAGAGTTACAACCACAGGGACAGCCAGGTAATAAACTCTTTCAAACAACCCACAAATTGCATAAAAGCACAAAGTCAACCAGTGTTTAAGTGAACCTTGGTTATATGAAGCAAGCTTAAAAGTCTAGGATGAATGTCACTGATGGGTAGAAACTGCTTATATTACTTCCTCATGTTATAAGCCAGGGCACTGACTTACTGTTTCCACCATCATCTGGTCCCTATGTCTATGAATAATAACTGTCCTTTTGCTGTTGTTGTTGTTGTTACGTGCTGTTGAGTTGGACCTGCTTAATAGCGACCCTTCCTTGGGTTTCCAAGGCAGTATCACTAAGGAAGTAGATTGCCCAACCTTCCTTCTGAGGAGTGGGTGGTGGGTTTGAACACCCACCTTCTGGCTAGCAGTTAAGTGCCTTAGGCACTGCACTACCAGAGGTTGTTTGTCATGTGCTAGTGGTTGTACATACATTATCTCATCCAGTCTTTACAATATCCTTTTGGGACAGGAATTATTAGTTCATATATAGATGAACTTTGCTTGCTGAAAGTGAGGATGACTTAAGGCACCTACTGATGAAGGTTGAAGAATACAGTCTGCAGTATGGATTACATCTCAACAT
>NW_006921740.1:3052922-3053930 GCF_000298275.1 Orycteropus afer afer
GAGTTTCTCAATGTTCTTTGGTATCTGCCTTCTCCATACGTGTATCTATTCTGCATTTTTTTTAACAACTCAGAAGTAATTAGGTTTAGGACCCTAGTATGACATTACTCTACTATACCATTATTAACATAACAAAAGAAAATCCTTATTTCCAAACAGGATCATATCCACAGGGTCAGGGGCCAAGGCCTCAATACATATCTTGGTGAGATACAATACAATCCATAACACTACCCCATCAGAGAGTAGCCTCCATTGAAATAGCCATCAGTGACTTAATTCTTCTCATTGTTTTCCCTGTGCCTAGCAAAGGGCCAGGTGCAGAACAAAAGCCATATAGTTATTTAATGAAGGGAACCTGGATCGATAGACCAGCAAATTGGTATATGCAGTGAAACCCGTGAGAGCTGGAACTCAAGAGGACTGCCTTGTTTTTCCAGGTCTTGCAAGTTTATAGACTTTAACAGGATGCAACCTTACCACTTTCCTGTTACTTTTTTTAATGGAAAATATTTGAGTTTTCCTTCTTTGGCAAGTTTCCACCTTACACAGGTTCTGCCTTTCACGGGTCTTACTGTTATTATAGAACAAAGTGAGTCTGAACAGATAAGTCTGAGGTTTTGTTCATAAATCTTTCAGACAAGCCAAACTTGAGGTTCAAAAGAAATATTTTAGGGTAAATTTTTCAAGAGGTTTTTGGAGCCATGGAATTGAAGCTTAGGAGCATGATAGAAACTAGAGGCAAAAAAAAAAAAAAATTATTTCTAGCCTAATGTTTGAACCACCAGCCTTCTGGTTAGCATTCAAATGCCTTAGGCACTACACCACCAGAGCTCTCAAAGTATAGAAAAGTAGGCAAGTAAATCTATTCCATTGGTAAAGTAAAGGGTTAGCAAAATGATGGAAACTCCCATTGAGATGGATTGGCACAATAGCCACATCAATTGACTCAAACACACTAGTAATCATGAAGTTGTCACAGAACTGGGAAAAGTCTTTGTTCTATTA
>NW_006921740.1:3054475-3074534 GCF_000298275.1 Orycteropus afer afer
TTCTGAGGTCGAGTGACCAAAACAGGGTTTGGTGGCTAATGAGAGTAGAGGGCTTAAGGGATTATACAAGTGCCAGAGTGTGTCCACCAAGCTACCTTGGTTACAGCAGCGAAGTGATAGGAACATTTTATGAATTAAGCTGTTTTACCTAGAAAAGGAAGCAGAATTGCTACTTCCTTAGAGTTAACTATTTTTCTCCCAATAGTAAGAGAAGTGAATGGTATACATTCCCTGTATCTACCCCAAATTCATGGAAATAACAACTGAATCTCAATCATAAAGCTCTTAGAGGAATCTAAATTACCAGGACCAAATAAGGGACGTTTATGGAGAAGGGAAAAGCCAGATAGCCTACATTTGTGGCTTTGACCTTCCCAACATCCTCTATTTTTGTAACAGACACTACATCTTCCCTTGGACCATCACACCTTCTGCAATCTCAGTCCATGTGGTTTGACAGAGAAAACCCAGAGCCTAGCTACTAGGGAGGGTAAGTAACTCAGGCCCACCTACTATATCTCTGGCCAGAGACATTAGTTTAGGGATTGGCACACAACTCTCAAGTCAATCAGAGAAAATCCTGGAATCTCTAGCTTTTGTCATTCCTGCATAGTTTCAGAAATGCATGGATCCAGCCTCATAACACAGTTTAATCAAAGGGGATCAGAAATTTCATTTGAAAATGAATTCACCCGGCAGCTTTTTGTACACACTTTTTCATACAAACTCAAAACACAACCTACTTTGTAGGAGAATTATTTGTTTATTTGCATGTCTCCCTCATTGAACTAATGACCAGGGGGCAATGATCATATTTTATTTAGCTTATATTTCCAGAGCACTTAGCACAATGTTTCACACAGAAGGAATCAAATACAACTACTGATATGAAGTGACTCAGCTCTGCCCAGGCATAGTTGATGACATCCCATAAAATGTTCAGGCATTATGGAAAACTCAGATAGGTATGTAACCTACCCAAGCGTTTCACAATTGGTAAGTGTTAGAACTTTTAATTGTCTTCATAAGATGAAGGGAGGAGCTTTCTTCACTATCTAGTTGTTCAAATACATGGATATATCCTGAAATAGATGATTTTATGAAAACCATTATTTCACTTGCTAAAGGCCTCCATGAGACATTTCCTTCATAACTAAAAACTAAATGCTTCATCTCCCTGAAGAAAGGACATTTTCCATGGTCATGGGTAAGAAGATAGAACATTGTGAACATTGTGAAAATATCAACACTACCCAAAGAAATGTATATATTCAATGTAATCCCTAACCAGATTCCATCAACTTTCTTCAAAGACATGGAAAAACTGATCACTAATTTTACATAAGGAGTTCTGGTAGCATAGTGGCTAAGGCACTTGACTGCTAACCAGAAGGCTGGCGGTTGAAACCCACCAGCCACTCCTCAGAAGGAAGATGGGGCAATCTACTTCCGTAGTGATACTGCCTCAGAAACCCAAGGAGGGGTCGCTATGAGTCGGGTCCGACTCGACAGCACATAACAACAACAACAATTTTACATAGACAGGAAAGATACCTAAAATAAGCAAAGCACTATTGAACAAGAACAAAGTGGAAGGTCTCTGGATCTGAAACACTATACAGCCACAGTTGTCAAAATAGCTTGGTATTGGTACAATGACAGACACATAGACCAGTGGAACAGAATTGAGAACCCAGAAATAGATCCATCGACCTATGGTCAGTTGATCTTTGACAAAGGCCAAAATCTATTCAAGGGAGAAGAGATAATCTCTTTAACAAATGGTGCTGGCAAAACTGCATATCCATTTGCAGAAAAATTAAACAAGATCCGTACCTCGCACCATACATAAAAACGAACTCCAGATGGGTCAAAGACTTAAATGTGAAACCTAAAACTATCAACAACCTGCGATACACAGATAACACAACTTTGCTTGCTGAAAGTGAGGATGACTTAGAGCACTTACTGATGAAGATTAAAGATTACAGTCTGCAGTATGAATTACACCTCAATATAAAGAAAACAAAAATCCTCACAACTGGACCAATAGACAGACAGCATCATGATAAATGGAGAAAAGATTGAAGTTGTCAAAGACTTCATAGTACTTTGTTCTACAATCAACACCAATGGCAGCAGCAATCAAAATATCATATAACATATTGGATTGGCCAAATCTGCTCCAAAAGACCTCTTTCAAATGCTGAAGAACAAAGATGTCTCCCTGAAGACTAAGACGTGCCTAACCCAAGCCATAGTATTTTCAATTGCCTCATATGCATGAAAGCTGGATAATAAATATGGAGGACTGAAGAGAAATTGATGCTTTTTAATTGTGATGTTGGCAAAGAATGCTGAATGTATCATGGACTGCTAAAAGAACTAACAGATCTGTCCTGGAAGAAATGCAACTGGAATGCTCCTTGGAAGCAAGAATGGCCAGACTTCGTCTCACCTATTTTGATCATGTTGTCAGAAGGAACCATTCCCTGGAGAAGGATGTCATGCTTGGTAAGGTGGAAGGTCAACAAAAAAGGGAAAGGCCCTCAATGAGATGGATTGACACCATGGAGGCAACAATAGGCTCAGGTATAGCAAGGATCGTGAGACTGGCACAGGACGGGACAGTGTTTTGTTCTGTTGTTCATAGGGTCGCTATGAGCCAAAACAACTCAACAGCACCTAACAACAACACAAAACTATTAAGTTCATCAAAGGAAAAATAGGGGCAAACTTGTTGTTGTTGCTGTTGTTGTTATTAGGTGCTGTCAAGTCGTTTCCGACTCATAGCAACTCTAGGCACAGCAGAACAAAACACCACCCAGTTCTGAGCCAGCTCCACGATTCTTGCTATACTTGAGCCCATCACTGCTGCCACTGGGGCAATCCATCTAGTCAAGGGCCTTACCCTCTTCCGACAATCCTCCACCTTACCAAGCATGACATCCTTCTCCAGGGAATGGTCCCTTGTGACAACATGACCAAAGTATGTGAGACGTAGTCTGGCTGTTCTCACCTCCAAGGAGCATTCTGGCTGCACTTCCTCCAGGACAGACCTTTTAGTTCTTTTAGCAGTCCATGGTACTTTCATCATTCTTTGCCAACACCACAGCTCAAAAGCATCAACTCTTCTTTGGTCTTCCTTATTCATTGTCCAGCTCTCACATGCATATGAGGCAATTGAAAATGCCATGGCTTGTGTCAGGTGCACTTTAGTCCTCAAGGAGACATCTTTGCTCTTCAGCCCTTGAAGAGGTCCTTTGCAGCTGATTTTCCCAGTGCTACACGTCATCTGATGTCTTGACTGCTGCTTTCATTGGTGTCGATTGTAGAACCAAGTAGTGAGAAAAGTCTCTGACAATTTCAATTTTTTTCTCCATTTATTGTAATGTTGCTTATAGGAGCAGTTGTGAAGATTTTTGTTTTCTTTATGTTGAGATGTAATCTATGCTGCAGACTGTGTTCTTCAATCTTCATTAGAAACTTAGGGGCCCTAATTTATGGCATAAATAGAGTATCAAGCATAACCCAAGATGTGCAAACATCAGAAGATAGCCTAGATGATTGTGACCTTATAAAAATTAAATTCTTGTATGCATCAAAAGACTTGTCCAAAAGAGTAAAAAGAGAACCTACAGAATGGGGAAAAAAATATTCAGCAATGACATATTGGACAAAGAACTTATCTCTGAAATTTATAGAAAACTCCAACACCTCAACACCAAAAAAATAAACAATCCAATTAAAAAATGGGCAGAAAACATGAACAGAAACTTCACCAAAGAAGATATTCTGATAGCCAACAAACACATGAAGAAGTGTTCGTTAGCCATTCTCACAAAAAAACAAACTCACTGCCGTCAAGTTGGATCCAACTCATAGCAACCCCTCTTTGGGTTTCTGGGGTGTTATCACTATGGAAGTAGATTGTTCAATCTTCCTTCCAAAGAGTAGCTTGTGGGTTTGAACCTCCAGCCTTCTAGTTAGCAGTCAAATGCAAATTTTAAAGAATTGGTATAGTGATTCCTTAAAATTTGGAGATAGAAATACCATTTGACCCAGCAATCCTATTACTAAGGAGCTCTGGTAGTGTAGCATCTAAGGCACTTGACTCCTAACTAGAAAGCTGGTGGTTCAAACCCACCACCCAATCCTCAGAAGGAAGGTTAGGCAATCTACTTCCATAGTGATACCACCTCAGAAACCTAAGGAAGGGTCACTATGAGTTGGGTGTGACTCGATGGCATATAACAACAACAACAACAGGTATATGTCCTAAAGAAGTGAGAGGCAGGACATAAGCAGACTTACGCACACCCACGTTCATCACAGCACTATTCACAATAGCAAAGAGATGGAAACAACCTAAGTGTCCATCAACCAAAGAATGGATAAACAAACTGTGGTACATAGACATAATAGAATACTGTGCAACCTTAGAGAATAATGTAGAATCTGCAAAACACCACATAATGTGGATGAACTTGGAGGACATTATGCTGAGTGAAATAAGTCAATCACAGAAGGACAAATATTGAATTAGTCCTCTATTGTAAAAAGTCATGGAAAGGTTTATACATAGAAGGATAGAAGGAAAATCCTTTGTTGGTTACCAGGCATGGGATGGGAAGAATATACAAATACCCAAAATTTTTTATTAGTGTTACTAGGGATAGGAGGTGGGGGAAGTGGGAGAACTTTTGTTTGGGGGCATTGAGTTGATGCTAAAAGGTGGTGGAACATTTTTGAAAAGGATAGCAACAATAGTGGCTGTGGTAGTTAAGGTTGTGTGTCACCTTCTCTGGGCCTGGTTTTGAGTGGCTGGGCAGCTGGTGGTAGTTACTCCATATGATGAGACCCCCCAATCAACCCCATGGTGGAATCTGCTGCAAGCAGTTGAGTAGCTGCTTTAGGAATGTGGTCTGCTTCCAGTATATAAGGAGAAGCTTTGAGATTGGTTTGCAGTTTTTGCCATGCTTAATCTCAGCATGTAGCCAAGTCATTGTTCAGCAGCCTGCCATGTTGTCTGCCAGTCTTGGGACTCTTAATGGACTCAAATCAATGGCCTGCCATGTAGTTTTGTAGAATCAGGACTGTGCCCTTTTACTAGTTGGCCTTGGGTTTGTCAGCCTCAGCAGCCAGCGGCTGCCTAGTGAAGAAAGCCTCCAGCTTCAGTGGGCCAGGAGCAACAGGCAGAGCTGAAGCCCAAGGTCAAGAGGCTTTCACCCAGCCCCTAGAGCCTGGTACTTGGAACTCAGACTTCTAGCTTCCAAAACTGTAAGAGAATACACTCCTGTTTGTTAAAGCCACCCATTTGTGGTATATTCCTGCCAGAGCAGCACTAGGTAACCATAATAGTGTCACAACAAGTGTAATCACTATCCCTGAGCTATAAATGTGGAAGTTGTTATGTTGGTGTATGTTTTCACCACAATAATATTTTTTAAAAAAATGTATTTTTCTTCTGTTGTTGTTGTTATGTGCCATCGAGTCAGACCCAACTCATAACGACCCCTCCTTGGGTTTCTGAGGCTGTATCACTATGGCAGTAGATTGCCCAACCTTCCTTCCAAGGAGTGGCTGGTGGGTTTGAACGCCAGCCTTCTGGTTAGCAATCAAGTGCCTTTGGCACTATGCCACCAGAGCTTCTATTTTTCTTCTAGTGGATAGTAATCCTTGTGTACATGATTATATTCTCTCTTTGCTTTGGCCTCCAGGCATCTCTGAGTCAAATCAGCTCAATGATTGTGACTATGTAAGATCTCTTTGCCTTGCTCATATTCATTCAGTACCTATTCTATTTACATTTATCTGGCCCTACAATTCAATTTTAAATTTATCTTTCATTACATGTATTTCCTATACATTGTTTATGAAACACAGGAGGGAGTGTTAATAAGCCAATTCTGCCCCAAGTAAGCAACTTTTCCAAGTGCATGGATGCCTGAGACAGCAGTGCTAAGTGACTAGAACAAGGAGCTATTTGCTTGGTACTTACAAAGCTTTGTTTTCCTAAAACATAAGTACTGATCTTGGGAAGATAGTGACAGAGCTCTCTTTGCCTAGCCATGAATTATTTAACCTTCTCTAATATGAGGGTAGCATTGTTCACTGCAGAACTTTATTTGGATTAATTGAGTAATATCTGAAATAATTTTGAATATGAGAAGTTCCGGGCCAAGTGCTCAGCAGTCCTTCCTACTTCAGTTGCAATAGTAGTTCTTAACCTTTGTCAATAGTGAGTGTACTTAGGTCCTTCTGTTTTGTGAAACTGTTCCCTTTAGGAGTATCTCCAAGTCACTGGAATAATAGGTAGAGCCAAATGTCACCAAAGAGGGATGTAGGCATCTAGTATGACTCAGAGACACTGACCAAGAGACAAAGAAACTGGTTAGAGGCATGAATCTAGGACTTCCATGGGCACCAGGGCATTGAGACTTCCAAGAGTGATCACGGAAGCATCTGCAAGGTTAGGGCAGGAAACACGGGGGTGGCTTCCTATCAAGGGAAGTGCCTTCCTTGGGACTACTGCCCAGAGCTGAAATGTCACATATTTCAGAGCCCAGGAGACAAATTGCAGACCAGGGAGTAGACTCCCAGAAGGACCAAGAATTCATCAACTCAACTCAAAGTCCTTCAACCACACAGAGGTGAGGACAGGCCTTAGACTTTGGGCCTAGTGGACTTTATGAGCCAGACCAAGATGTGGTTCAACATTAATTACATTACAATCAAGAATGCGGACTCAGGAAAACTCTCCTCTGCTTCTGCTTCTTCAAAGTCCTCTCAGACTTTGCCAACCATGGCACTTCCAGTGACTAGTAAGGGATAAAGCAAGTGGGGTTGATTGCTGAGTTATAATCAAACAGTGGCTGAAACTTGGCAATTTTAGTGCTTGGAAAATACAGTTCTACAAAACCTCAGTTGAATAACAGATAATTGGCCAGAATATTACACCCAGGAGGGGCTGGGACGGCTTTGGGCATGAAAGGAATGTCTCCTTTCAGCTCTGTGGGCGTGTGGGAAGATAGTAGTTAGATGGGGGCATCCGTGGGCTGGCCCACTGGGGACTCACTGCCAGTCCCACCAGATTGGCAAGAAATCTCTGCTTCTCTGGGTTGGCCCACCCAGCACACATTCAATTCTTCTTTGTTGCATACCATTCCCAAGTTTTCCCAGAAAAGAGCTCCCTGTCTGCCTTCTCACTTAGAATCACCACCATTGTGACCCTCACTCTAGCTCAGCCCAACCTTGTTCATCCTGACAGATGACCCAGCCTCCTGACTTTCTTAAAATAATGAGAGAATATTTGCTTTCTGGAAATACACTGCATCCAAATTTAAAAAGGAAAAATAGGAGAGGAAAGCATTCAAACAAAACTCTTGGAATTGGGATCCTGTGGTAACATACCGAATAAAGGAAAACAGGAAAGCAATTGCAATATTAAAAATAGATGACTTCCTGCATGTAAATTCCTTGCTGACCTTGTTGATTGGATTGTGGTCAATGTTTGCTGGCCTACCACCTCCTGACTTCATAAGAGTTCATAGCAAGGGACAGTTCTCAGGGCTCAGAAATCCCCCACCCATTTTAAAAGCATTTGTTTATAAGTCTGTCAAATGGCATCAAATCTTTTCTCCTTGACTCTCTCTCTATGTCTATCAGAGATCAATTCCTTATCCTCTGTTTCATTCCTATGTGTCCAGGGAGAGAGATTGAACACTGAGAGGATCTTGGAGCACCCTAGGGCAGAGATGGTACTTGCATATAACACAGTGCACCTTGAGGATATCAGAACCCACTGCTAATGTAACATGAAGGTAATAAAAGACAAAATGACACGTTATCTGCTGAGAGAGCACTCCTGCATTCAACAAATATTTCATGAGTACCTACGTTGTGGCAGGCACTGCTTTTCACATTTCAGACACACTCCTGCCTTCATGAACTAATATTCTACTTGGAGAAATGGACAATAAACAATAAGCATAGTGAGTAAATAAATTACACAGTCTATTAGAAGATAGTAGACCCTGGGTGACACAAATGGTTGAGTACTCAGCTACTAACCCAAAGGTTGGCAGTTCAAATCACCCCATGGCACTTCAGAGGAAAAGTCTGTGGCTCTACTTCTGAAAGATCACAGCCAGTGAAACCCTGTGGAGTGCAGTTCCACTTTGAAACACATGAGGTTGCCGTAAGTAGGAATCAACTCAGCAAATGGTAATAGAAGAGAGGTGTATAGATAAAAGGAAAAGGGAAGTGAGATAAGGGGGGTAGCAGGTGAAAGAGGTACTAAATAAGAAGGACATAGAGACCGTTAGGAGGAAAGTAATACTTGAGCAAAAACTTGATATGAGGGAAGTCACCAGTTGCCATTGAGCTAATTCCAACTCAAGACACCATCCCATGTGTCAGAGTAGAACTGTGCTCCATGGAGTTTTCAATGCTGATTTTTCAGAAATAGATCTCCAGGCCTTTCTTCTGATGTGCCTCTGGGTAGACTTGAACCTTCAACCTTTTGATTAGTAGCCTAGCATGTGAACCATTTGCACCACCCAGAGACTCTGATAAGGGAAGTAGCTAAATGGATACCTCAAGAAAATGTTTAGACTGAGACAGCAGCCTGAGCAAAGGTCCTGAGGCAGACTGTTATGGTTAGTCAACAATAACACTTAGCTTTCCTCTCTTCTGCTGTCAGGGAGGTCTCAGAAAGACAGTTATTATCTGTGGCCAGATGAGGGGATGGCTTTGAAGCAGCAGAAGCAGTGATGAAATGGTTTCAATGGGGTCAGCTCTTTGGAATTGGGGTGAGCAGGCATGAAAGGAGAGATAAAAAGATTAAAACAGTGAGCACCCTCCAAGGTTTCACTCCCTGAGTGGAGAATGAGGCCTGGAATTCAAAGAGTGTGCTCAAGACAAATCAAGAGGAGACTCACGGGCCTAGTCCTCGTGCTTTGACTCCCAGAGAGCTAAGAGTGTGGCTCGGTATCTTCAGAAGCACTCGTGGAATTTGGGCTTGGATCACAGAATTGTAGGGCTGAATAGCAATCTTCTTGGTTATGCTGTTCCCTAATCCCTTTTTCTGGATTGCCTTGATCACTGAAGATTTCTTAACCATTTCTGTTCTCAGTTGCTCTTTTTTATTTCTAACTAAGGCTCAATGTTCCATAGCAATAACCTCCCTCTAGTAAACTTTGACCACAAATAAACTGCGGTCTCCATACATTTGCCTCTTGTTATCTTTTTATATAAATGAGATCATACAATATTTGTCCTTTTGTGCCTGACTTTTTTTCACTCAGCATAAGATCTCAAGCTTCATCCATACAGTAGCATGTATCAAGACCTCATTTCTCTCACTGGCTGAGTAGTATTTTATTGTATATATGTACCATATCTTCATCCATTTATCCATTGGTAGGGTTTTAGGCTGTTTCCACCTTTTGGTTATTCCAAATAGTGCAATAATGAACATTGTGTTGTTGTGTTGTTGTTGTTATGTGTTGTTAAGTTGGACCTGACTCATAGCGACACCTCCTTGGGTTTCCAAAGTGGTATCACTACGGAAGTGGATTGCCCAATATTCCTTCCAAGGAGTGGCTGGTGGGTTTGAACCACCAGCCTTCTGGTTAGCAGTCAATGCCTTAGGCACTATGCTACCAGAGTTCCCGTAAGGAACATTTGTGTACAAGTAGTTGTTTGAATCTCTGTTCTCAATTCTTTTGGGTATACACCTAAGAGTGGGATTGTTGGATCACATGACTCAATTGCTCTTGAAATTGATTTAGCCAAAGGATGATCAACATTTCACAGGGCTGCCCTTGCTCCTCTCTCTGCCATGGCAGGTATATTTATTGTAACCTAAGGTCCTGGGGTGAATTCACACCCTGTTTTCAGAAAGGCCTAAGAAAGGCCAGAGTATTTATCAAAAATCATTTGATTTTCTCTTACAATCATTAGAGTTCTAGGATTATAGGAAGAGTGAAGCTAGAAGCAAATGTAGTTAAAACCATCTTGACTTCCCATGGAGCCCCTTTATGGTACAAACGGTTAAGTGTTCAGCTGCTAACTGAAAGGATGGGGTTCAAGTCCACCCAGAGCTCCCTCAAAAGAAAGACCTGGAGGCCTACTTCCAAAAAAATCAGTCATTGAAAACCTTACGGAGCACATTTCTATTCTGAAATACGTGAGGCTACCATGAATTGGGGAGCTCTGGTAGCGTAGTGCCTAAGGCACTTGACTGCTAACCAGAAGGCTGGCGGTTCAAACCCAACTGCCATTCCTCAGAAGGAAGATGGGACAATCTACTTCCATAGTGATACTGCCTTAGAAACCCAAGGAGAGGTTGCTATGAGTCAGGTCTGACTCAGTGGCACATAACAATAACAACAACAACAACCATGAATTGAGTCAACTTAATAGCAACTGGTATACAATTAGTGCCTTAGGAGAAAGTTAAAACTCCCTGACAGCCTTCATGCCTCTACAGCCATGTATTTCCAAGTCCTCCTCTTTGCAGACTGAACACCTTAGCATTCTCTGAGGGTTCTTGCTTTCTATTGACTTCGGGTATATGAGCCTGTTGTCATGGATCATTCTTGCAGCCCCCTCTTCACTTGGTTAAAGCCTACTCATCCTTCAAGTCTCAGCTCAGCAGCCTTTCTCCAGAGAGATTTCCTAATTCCCTAAATTAGATTGGGTCAGTGTACTTGCTAAATTGAGCATGGCACCTGACACAAAGTAAATGCTCAGTAAATACTGATGTTTTATAAATTAAATTCATCTGATGAATGAATGAATGAACAAATGGATAGAAAGAGGAGCTAACATCAGTGTGAAAAAAAATTAAATTGAGGACTAGGAGGACAAAATTTCCTACTACAAAGAAAAGAATAAAAGAGTAAGGGAAAATAAATTCTCTGAGGTCTGATTTTTTTTTTTTTTTTTTTGCTTTGCTGAAGGCAGAAGGTTGGGTCAACCAGGTCAATCACTCCAACATGGAATGGACATTTGTTTGATGAGATTCGTCTTCCGGTTTAGTGTATAAGAGTAATGTTGTCAGCTGAGAATGTGAAAATGAACTGGATGCCCCCAGGCTGAAGGGGTAACAGAAGAGCACAGCCAGGAAAACCGAGCACATAGGGGACATAGAGCTTTAAGGGATGAAAAGCTAAATTATAAGAATGTAATTTCAACTTTTTGCTCTGTCTTGATCCATTATGGGTGACCTTGGGCAAGTCACTTAACCTTTTGATTACACTTTCCTCATCCAAAAAAAATCCATCATGAGGACATTGAGAGGGAAAAAAAGGGCATTAGCTACATTTATGTAGTACCAAAGGACTCACATAATAGTAGTATTATTAAAGTCCCCCGATGCTATCCCCAGATGTTCTCCAGGAAGATTTTATTAGTCCTACTTCTGTTTCCTGATTTGTTTCCATTCAGGAAACTTTGAAATAATGGTTAGCAGAGGGGCACATTGCAAAAATAAAAATTCTCACTCTTTTAACTTTTCCATCCACTTTAATCCCACTGCCCATCCTTCCTCTCTCCCCAGCTTCAGCTGGAGTTCTGCCATTCCTGTGATCAATCACACACAGGGGAGGACCTTCGTGGGGATGGGGGTGGGTGGCAGGGAGAGTTCTGGCCCAGCATGACTGTTGAGTGTGATGTCCTTTGGTGGAGCCCTCAAAAACAAAAGTGAGGAAATAGGCCGTCATTTATCATGTGGGTTTGTAATGGATGCTGATAATGCAAAACAGCCAGGCAGCTCTGGAGGTTGCTCGTGAAGTACCAAGTCAGCTGTTGGGGGCCAGGCCGGGAAGGGAGTTTCCTCGTGTGACTTGCCCTTCTTCCAGATATTTCCCTGCGGTAGCAACTGCCCACTTGCTGATGGAGCCTGCCATTTGCCCTCTGGAAGGCAGACAACTGCTTCCCTTATGGACACTGACAGTTTTTGGCCTCCAGGGGGAGCTCAAGGCTTCTCTTCATTGCAGCCACTCCTCCAGTGTCCCCAACAAAGGGCCAGGCTCACTGCTGCATGGAGGTTCTAAAAAGTGGAGCTTTTGGTGTGATGGTGGCTGATGGTTATTACACCAAACACATGGCAAGGGTAACATGGCATGCTGTTTGGCCAGATCTAGGTCACCTCCCATTCTTGGTTGGGAGTGAGGCAACATCAGCTGCATCCAAAACACTGAGAACCATGTTTCCAGAAGTGAGACAAGGGGTAGTGTAGTAGGCACTATGTCTACTATTAGACTTATAACTACTGTTTAACCTGATTTCTTCTGCCCTCCCAACCCACCACAAGATCTAGCACCATGCTTTGCTCAGAGCAGGTTACAATCAGCATGAGTTAAGGGGTGAGGAAACACTTGAATCCACAAGCATATCCATGATGAAAGCCATGCAGGTGGAATACATTTTCAAAAGGAGCCTTTGCCACCCCTCTCCTCCTCCAGGTGGAAGTCCCTGGGTATGCAAATGGTTGATGCACTTGGCCGTTAACCTAAAAGTTGGCAGTTTGAGTCCACACGGAGGTATCTCAAAAGAAATGTCTGTTGATCTCCTTCTGAAATATCAGCTATTGAAAGCCCTATGGAGCAGAGTTATACTCTGACAGTCATGAGGCTGCCATGAATTGGAATCAACTTGATAGCCCCTGATGATCCCTAAGAAGTAAATGCCTAAGAAGATGTCAAGCCAAGAAAATGGCATTGCTAAAATGAAGTAGATTGGCCAAGTCTCTCAAACCCACTCAGCCACGATCTTTCCTTTTCACCTTTGCTGCACTTAACATCACAGTGGTCTCTGTGTTGCTAAGCCCAGGACCCATTTCTTAAACCTCATCATACTTGACCCATCAGCAGCATTTAACACAGCTGATAGCTTTCTTCTCCTTGCAACCGTTTCTTTCCTTCACTTCTCAGACACCATACTTACTTGATTTCCTCCTACTTCAGTGCTCATTTCTTCTTGGATTCTTTGGCTGATTCTTCTTATTCCTCCAGTTTCTATGTGGTCAGTTCCCAAGCCTCAGTACTTGGACTGCTTTTTTTTGCCATCTACTCTCACCCCTAGGTAATATCATCCAATTTATAGCTCAAACTGAAAAAAAGGAAAAAAAAAAAAGAAAAGAAAGAAACACTCTATTGCTTAATAGGAGCACTGGTAGCATAGTACCTAAGACATTTGACTTCTAACCAGAAGGCTGGCATTTCAAACCCACTAGCTGCTCCTCGGAAGGAAGATTGGACGATCTACTTCTGTAGCGATACCGCCTCGAAAACCCAAGGAGGGGTCACTATGAGTTGGATCCGACTCAACAGCATTGAGTTTGGGTTTGTTTTTTTTTTTTTTCCATTGCTTAATAGAAAGGAACAATATAAAGGAGCTCTGGCAGCACAGTGCCTAAGGTACTTGACTGCTAACCAGAAGGCTGGCGGTTCAAACCCACCAGCCACTCCTCAGAAGGAAGATTGGGCAATCCTACTTCCGTAGTGATACCGCCTCAGAAATCCAAGGAGGGGTCACTATGAGTCAGGTCCAACTCGACGGCACATAACAACAACAACAACAACATTGCTTAATAAAATCAAAGTACACATATTAAGCAACTAGAAAGAAATTCAACTCATATGTTTCATTTCAGTCAGGTGAACTGAAAATGAAGGATTGTTAATAACAACAATAGCAAACATAAAGTAGAAATATTGATCCAAGCATTTTACATGTTACTGCATTTAACCCTCACATAACCCTATGAGATAGATCAGATTATCCCATTTTACAGAAAAAGAAACTGAGGCACAGAGAGGGTAAGTTACTTGTCCAAGATCACACAACTAGTTAGTAGCAGAACCTGAATTTGAACTAATGCACTCAGATTTCAAAGTTTGTTTTCTGAACTCTCCACTTTACTACCTCACTCTGCCATATGCTTAAGCCCCTGGGTGGTGCAAGCGATTGGCGATCGGCTACTAACCTATAGATTTGTGGTTTCAATCCACTCAATGGTGCTGTGGAAGAAAGGTCTGGTAATCTACTTCCATAAAGATCACAGCCAAATAAACCATATGGAGCAGTTCTACTCTGTAACACAGGAGGTTATCACGAGTCAGAAGGAACTCAAATACAACAAGTTTGTGTTTTGTTCGTTGTGGGATGCTATGTGCTACCTGCTATATGATTCTTTCATTTGTGTCTTAAGATTTTAACTTTCCTCAGTCTCCCAATCTTATCTTTTTGTGATTTTTAATCCAGAGTGCATTATTTCATTTGAACCAGTTTCTTATTTTAATGTGGGAACACAAGATATATTAGTTGTAATCCATTACTGTCTACTTAATGAAGTTGTTTCTGAAACTTTGCTCGTTAACCTTTAACCTCAAGGCCTGTGCATAGTTTCCATATTAATTAAAAGATTAACTCATTTACCAAAGATATTTATGAGTTCTTGGCTCAGCCTGAACCTGCTTGACCTGGGTGAAAGACTTAGAAGATTCCAGAAGGACCTCTCCAGCCTTCTCTTGAGGCACATCTCGGGCTGCCCTATTAGTCTTCCCTTTCCTAATCATCCCCACATGTTCTTCTCCCACCTCCACCTCACTGTCTTCTCCAGGAAGTACAATTGCATCTTTTCCTCATTGGGGTTATTATTTGACTCTGCAATGACTTTCATAAATGTTTAATCAGGTGTGCAGGTGAGAAGAAGAAAAGCAAAGGATGGATGTTTCTAAATATTTGTTCAAAAAACAAATTCAGCAATGTTTGATCTCTTCATTTATCTTTTGCAGAAGCATTGGCATCAACATCCTCTTGTCCTACAGGCCCCTCAGCACTCGGTCCTTGTAGGTAAACCCTGGAACTACAAGATAATATCCATGAAATTAATTGTTTTTTCACACCTAATAGTGTCCTCACTCTCCATTCTGAATAAACAGGTGATAAAGTGGTTTATACACCAGGCTTGTTTTTTTTTCCCCGAAAGATGATCCCTAAAGTAACTTCAGAAAAAAGAAGGTCAACCCTAGTGATAAAAAAGAAGACACTAAAAGAAGTTCTTTAGTAAGTTAAAATGCTATTCACAGAAGTTGTTAGATAATCTTCCACCAGCTGCTAATTTTAAAGATTTTGAGATCAATAGGACTTTTAAGAAAAGATACTCATCACTGTACATAAATTATATTTCAATAAAAGGTATTTAAGAAAAAAAAAAAAAGAAAAGATACTCATGACTCTAAAAGAAGTACCTTGAATCATATTCCAAAGATGGTTAAGATAGAAAAAGTGCTCTTAATAATCTGATATGGGGTATATTAAGATATAAAACCCTGAGTATTTGACTCTTGAAAGGGAGAGAGGGATGTCAGATAACAACATGGATGTGAAAGGAAACAGTAATCGCTCATTTTCCTCAAAAGCCAACAAGGCTAATGCAGAGAGAATGGTCTTTCCATATTGCTTTGAAAAAGTCCACTACGTAAGGCTCACCTTTAAAACACCTTGTAGTCCAAAGTCAGGAATTGTGGATCAGTTTTCCTAAAAGGACTTGGTGCCCTTGGTCCCAAGCTAACAATGATGAAAGGAAGGATTCACAGTGTAAGAATCTGGCCAGTAGATTCTGATGGAAGACTATAGAAATCACTGAAAACTCATCTCTGATAGCTGGGAAAATTATTTTTCCCGTTGAGGCCATAGCCAAGCTATGACCATAAGTGTTCTGACAGAGATTTACCTTTCATTAGGTACTTGAACATCTCAAGAAAATGACTACACCACTTACCAAAAATTAGAGAATTTCATATGCTTTCTGAGGCCAAGGACTACTGATCAGTTGATTAATAAATTCAATCAATGATCACAATGGGTGAAAAGAATAGGAACTTGAGATCAGAAATTGCAAAAAGATGAATAAGACAGATGAGACATTCATGGACAAAGATAAAAACAGAAACAGCCACCACCTCCATCTTTGCTGCTCACAAAAACAGTTTTCTCAGACAAGATTGAACTCTCAGAGGATCTGATGGCAGTTTCCAAGGGTTACATAAGAAAAAGGAGGAGGAAACCCATCTATTTGTTGAAGAATGATTTTCTGGCATTTCATCAAAGTGAAGGAAGACTCCATGTAATTAGTTAGAGCCTATCAAAGATATATTTGAAAGGAAGCTAAAACCAACACTCATTAGAGAAACGGTCAGTTTCTTGAACCTCAATGAAAGGTAGTGGAAACTTTGCCAGAAGATGATACAAAGGTGCTCTTTTGTGGAAAAGAAAATAAATCTCTCTGGGTGAGTTATTGACATTAAAGCATAAAAGTTCTAATCAATTAAAAGAAAGAAGAAAAACAAATTGTGTCAGAGATTTTTGTATTACTGTTAGGACTAAATTGTGTCCCCACAAAATATATGTTGGGATCCTAATCTTTATACCTGTGGATATAGTCCCATTTGGGAATAGCTTTCTTTGTCATGTTAATGAGTGCATGTTGGTGTAGATTGTGTCCTAAACCTAATCGCTCCTGAGTTACAAAGAACATCATAAATACAGGGACAAAGATGCACAAATGGAGGAAAGACGGATGTCGCATGAAAATCACCAGGGGACCAAGGAACTTGGGGACTGCTGAAGCTGAGAGAGAGAGAGAGAGCTTTCTCCTAGAACCAGTGCCATGAATGAACATTGAGTCTCACTGTTAGTGAGAAAATAAATGTCTATTCTTCAAAGCCTCCCACTTTTGATATTTCTGTTACAGCAGCACTAGAAAACGAAAACAACTAATTTATTTAATCTTCTCAACAACATGTAAGGTTGCCAGAGAGGAAACTGAGGCTAAGAGATGCAACGTAATTTAACCAAGTTCATTTAACTAGTACATTCCTACCCAGAATTTGAATCTAGAATTAAAAGTTTGTAGAATCCATGCTATTTCCACAACATGCTGCCTCCATTTGGGGCAATGATATTTCTGTAGATGAAAGAGAAAAAAGACCATGACAATACTCTGGAGTATGAGACCTTTGTTACTGAATAATAAAGCGATGCCTGAAGAATGAATGGGCACCCCTTCTGCATCTGGAGGCTGACATAACAGCATACTTATATGTCAGCTTTCTCTGGCTCCAAAGCCCACACTCACTGAATAGTAACACCTCACCTCCTCCCCACTCACATTTTCTCCTTCCTCTAAAATCACAGGGCATCCTTAGGGTGTCACACTCCTGTGGGCTGAATTTTGATCAATAAATGCCACCACAACTCACAGTGACTCAAGTCAGAAACCTGGAGTCAGCCTAGTTTTGGCTTCTTAACTAGACATCAAATCTTATCAATTCTACCTTCCTCACAACTGTCCTGTCTATCCTCTCTATTCCCTGAATGGTTAAGGGGTAAACCAAAAGCTTTTGAGCAACATCCACATTCCTCCTCATTTCACCCAAGGGTTGATAATCTCATGTTTACTGCCTTCCATGTTTGTTGTCCAGGATCATCCTTCCAAAATGAATACTGCATCAAATTACCACATTACCTAGAATGCAAAGTCTTAAGGTTGGCATTTAAGACTTTTCACAATTTGTCACTTTACGTGATATTGATGATTAGGGTGTATCTGACCTAAGCTATAACCTTTTCAATGCTCTCATATATATGTGAAAATTGGACAATGAAAAAGGAAGATAGAGGAAGAATGGATGCATTCTAACTGTAGTCCTAGTGAAGAAGATTGAATATACTGTGGTCAATAAGCAAATCAGTCTTAGAAAAAAATACAACAAAAATATTCCTTAGAAGCAACAACAGTGCGACTTTGACTCACTTTGAACACATCATCGGAAAGGCCCATCACTAGAAAAGAACATCATAAGTGAGCCAATGAAAATCATATGGTGGCCCATCAAAAATGAGGGAAACCCTCAATGAGATGGATTGACATAATAGCCACAACAATGGACTCAAACATGTCAAAGATCATGAAGATGGCAAGGGAATATTTTGTTCTGTTATATATAACACCATGTATCAGAGCTGACTCTACGGCTACTAGAAAGCAACATAGTTTATCTCCTTCTCGTTTACCCAACAAAATAAACCATTGGCCTATTTATATACTTAAATACTTATTGACTCCAAAATAGCTTAGAGAGATGATATATACTGTCAAGATGTAGACAGTGAATAATCAAGTTATGATTTCCATGAATAATAAAGTTAATTTAAATCATGCATGTCTGATATGTAAAAGAAGAAACAAAAATTGATTTGCTATTTGAAATGAACAAAAATTGAGAGAAGGAGACTATTGAACACTGTCAACTCTTTTATTCATATCTGCCTTCCTGTGTCCAGTGTTCCAAATAATGAAAAAACAATCCAAACATGAACAGTTTTTGGAATATAAACAATTCTATTGACAGAGTATGGGGTGAATGTAAACTGAGTAAGATGTGTGACTGAACAAATGTTAATGGAGGCCTGAAAAGTGTGAGCCTAAGGAAATAAGACTGATGATTTGATAAAGATCTAAAGGAGACCCTGAAGAAGGTGGAAAATGATTAACAACGAAAGATAAAATAGTGGGACATCCTACCTCAGAATCTGGGAGAAATTTTTCCTGAGACGAATGAAAGTATATTGAGAATATGAAAATGATGACCTAACAGTCCTTTGCCTCATGAAACAGGGCAGCACTAACTTCAAAAGAGAAGGTCGCAGGACACATCAATTCTTTTTTCTTCTTCAGATACACAGTCTGTCCAAGAAGTACTTACTGTATGGGTACTGTTTTTTGAGATGGACAGAGGACTATTCCTTATCACATACCCCAACTTTCTAGATTCATTTATAGCCTGTAACTTCCTTAAACAACATGATTGATGTGTGTGTGTGTGTGTGTGTTACTATTGATTCTGAGAAGTGAATCTTATTTCTTATGTTGTTGTTGTTGTTATGTGCCATTGAGTTGGCCCTGACTCATAGCGACCCCTCCTTGGGTTTCTGAGGCAGTATCACTGTGGAACATACAATGATAAAGATATGGGTGGAAAACAAAAGAATAAATATTTGGAATTATGGTCTTTTTTAATAATAATTGTTGTTATTGTTGTTAGGTGCCATTGAGTTGGCTTTGACTCATAGCAACCCTATGTACAACAGAACAAAACACTGTCCAGTCCTGAGCACTAACCTAAGTGTTAAGGTCACTGGATGGTGCAAATGTTAAGCACTAGACTACTAACCAGAAGCTTGGCAGTTCAACACCACCCCCACCACCTCCAGAGGCAAAATGGAAGTAAGATCTGGCAGTCTTCTTCCAAAAAGTTACAGCCTTGAAAGCCCGATGGAGTAAAGTTCTTCTCTGTGCATATGTAGTTGCCATGAGTCAGAATCAACTTGATGGCAAACAGCAACAGCAATCTAAGTGGTTTTTATTATTATTTTTTAATGTATTAACTCATTAATTTTTAAAACAATGGTTTATTAGTCAGAACAGCATAAGCTATGCTGTGACAAAGGGGCCCTGGTGGTGCAGTGGTTAACTGCTTGGCTGCTAACCAAAAGGTAGATGGTTTGAGCCCATTAGCCACTCTGTTGGAGAAAGATGCAGCAATGTGCTTCTGTAAAGGTTACAGCCATGGAAATCCTATAGACACTTCTACTCTGTCATACAGGGTCTCTAAGAGTGAGAATCCACTCGAAGGTGTAGAACTACGATATATTGTGTTAAAAATTTGACTCCAAAATCTCAGTAAAACAACAAAGTTTATTTCTTGCTCATATAAAATTTATTTTGGGTAAGCAGAGGCTCTCTTCTATCTGATGACTAAAGGATTCAGTTTCTGAACCACCCAAGGGCACTGTGGCAAGGAAAGAGAGGGATGTAAGCGGTAAGTTATCTCTTAACAGCCACAGCTTTGCAATGATGCAAGATACTCCACTAATTGTTCATTGGCCAGAAAAGGTCACATAGCCCTAGTCATAGCAAGGGAGGTTGGGAAATATTGGAACACTCATGGATATTCCATAAGGAAGACCAAAGAAGAGTTGA
>NW_006921740.1:3076500-3086139 GCF_000298275.1 Orycteropus afer afer
TACTCTGTAACCAAATGTATTGGAGTCAACTCAACAGCAATGGGTTTGTTTTTTCTGGTTATACACTAGCTGGTGATTTTAGGCAAATTACTTTATAACTCTGAGTCTGAAAATAGGGACAGTAACATCCAGTTTTCATGTTTTTGTTTTTGTTTTTTTCAGGATTAAATGAGTTCATGTATATAAAGTACATATTAGATTCTCAATAAATATTACAGTAAAACCTACCAAAGCTGGCACCTATGTAGGGTGAGAACATCAGAGAAGGAAAACTCAAATATTTTCCACTAAAATGAATAATAGAAAAGTGGTAAGATTATACCCTGTAAAAGGTGGAACACTGGCGAGATGTGACAAAACCAGGCAGTCCCATGAAGTTCTGGTTCTCACAGGTTTCACTGTAACTAGTAAATGTACTTTCAGAAAGGCATACAAATTTGGGATTGCAGGGAGAATGGTCATTATAAACATTTTGAAAGTTGAGGATATTTTTGCATGGAAGGGTGTGTGTGTGTGTGTGTGTGTGTGTGTGTGTGAGAAAGAGAGAGAGGGGAAAAACTGACTGGCTGTTGGTTTAGAGACATTTTTGTGTGTAGTGGATTATGGACTCTTCTCTGCCAGGATTTGGATGAGTGTAAACTAGATTCAGTCAGGAGTTGAGAGACAGGATGAAGAAAGCACTGTGCTTCTTTTTCTGAACACAGGACCTGAAAAGAAGAATCTCCTCTAAGGGAATCCCTCTGCGATAGGAGCCAAAGTCAAAGAAAGGGCTGACCATGGTGTAACGCTCATAACAGCAGTTGCTGGCACCTGATGAACAAGTGTGCCTTACAAGGGAAGGTCCAAGTGGAGGACTGCATCCCAGACTCAGCCTCTGTCCCTGAGATTTCTCCACATTGCAGGAAAGTCCCTTGATAAAGCCTAGGTGATAAAGCAGAAGAAACATTTTGGGAGGAAGGGAGATGATAAGAAAATAATGCCAAAAGGAAGTAATGGAGAAAGTAGTTGGCCCCAACAGTGGGGTTTTCAGAGCAGAAATATCCTCTGTGTTCCCACACAAGTCACTGGGGACTCTTCTGTACATAGCAGAGCCTCTTACATGACACCAAAGAACCAAGAGCAGTTGGACAGACAGTTCATTCCTCAAATATTCTCACCTGGAAGCATCACACAAGTTGTATCTTACACTAGGCACAGCTTTCAAATACTTTTTCCCCTTGTCTCTTCCTAACATTCCCACCCCTACTCCACAACACTAAACAAATGTACAGGGTCAAGTACACACACACACATGCACACACACCTGTTCCTTTTTGGCTAACTCCTTATGTTGTTGTTAGCTGTGAGTCGGTCCCTGGCTCATGGAGATCCCATGTAAAATGGAATGAAATGTGGCCTTGGTCCTGTGTCATCCTCACTGTTAGTAGATCAGATCATTGTGATCCATAGGACTTTCATTGGCTGATTTTGGGGAGAAGATTGCCAGGCCTTTCTTCTTAGTCCATCTTTGTCTGGAAGCTGCACTGAAACTTGTTCGGCATCATAACATCACACAAACCCCAACTGACAGATAAGTGGTTGTTGTGTTTGAAGTCATTGGCAAGAAATGGAACCTGAGTCTTCTCCATGGATAGAAAAAATTCTACCACTGAACCAATAATGCCCCAACTCCTTTTGTAGACTTTTTGTTCCTTAACCTTTTCCTACTTTCTCCTGACCTCTCTCCCAGGAGAGTTAGCTGTACTTCTAGCACCCTATCTTTATTTTGTGTGCTTCTTGCTGTTCTGTAGTGGCTTCACTTATGAGCCTGTCTCATCCACTAAATTATATCAAGCTCTTTGAGGACAGAGACTTTGTGTCATGGGCCATTGTTGCAGAAGCTCCTAACACAGCATTTGGCACACCAATGTAGCTGAAATGTTTATGATCACATTTCAGCACATCTCTTTCACCACCACACCAACACATCTCCCCTTGGTGTTTTAGGACTTCCGGATACACAAGACCAAAGTGACCTCATGAGTCCTGACATGAGAAGCAGAGAGCAGCTTTGTGTAGCAGGGACCTGATACACAACAGGGAATTATGGATACAGGTTGTGGCTACAGAGAAGACTAGAGCTCCAAAACAAATGATTTCAACCTGTGTCATCTTCTCCAGTTCTCCTCTTTGTCTCAGGGTTTCTGCAATATTGTGAACTGTTTGTCAAAGCCTGGACAGAGCTGAGGGTAGAAAATTAGTTCTCATTCTCCAGTTTGACTGGTAGTGCTTGTTCTCCATATAGTTTTGAACTTAAATCTGCAGTCTATTTTTCTTGGCAATAACTCAGAAACCCATTCTTGGTAGAGCCAGGGGTATATAATATTCTTGTCAACAATGCAATCAGGACAACAACTACTATTTATTGATCACTTCTGATAAGCCATATGCCCTGTTAGGTACTATCCATACATTATTTCATTTAATCCTCAAACTAAATCTTTGAGATGAGCAATATCATTTCAGTTTTACAGATAAAGAACTCAACAGAGCTTGGACAACTTTCTCAAGGTCACACAATTACAAAATATGATATTTAATATGTGAATCAAGCCTTTCTGCTTATCCAAACTGTACCCCCAAGAATCGAGAATATAAGACTCAACTGGAGATCACTCGAAAGCCAAAAGCTTAGTTAGGAAAGACCTGACCTCAAATTATAATTTCACTTACAATTGTAAGTGACTTATGTGAAAGACTAGGGTTCTGGTTGGACAAGTGATAAGCAGTGGCATCACTAGGGTTGGTGTCTCCAAGTATGGTAACTCAAGGTATCACCCACCCCCATGAACTTCCTCCCATAACAAACCATACAGAATCTTTAGTAATGTTTTTTGTAGTAATGGTACATGTAAATCATAATTCCTGTATATAACAGCAATAGTAGTGCTATAAACAACTAGCAAAATTTAAATTACACCTTTAAATTATAATGGCACATGTAGATGAAATCATGTGATTCAAAATGTCATATAAGTGTGTAATAATGACAGCTCTGACCAGAGTGTGACAGAAGGCTCAAAAAGTAAATGAACAGAGTCAGCCTTGTAGGTATATTGATGCATGTAAGCTGGGCTTACAAAAAATGCTTCTATTGTTATAACTAACTACAAGCATATTGCTATAAAAAGTAATAAATTTCTGATGAAATACTGCACAAAAATTTTATTGACAGTCATTTTGGTGTCACCCCCTCTGACAGTATTACCCAGTGCAGTCTACACCCTCTGCACCCCTCTAGTGACACCACTGTTGATAAGTATGTAGCTTTCAAGAAACCTGAGTAATAATGGTAGCAATCACAGACCTCAAAAGCATGTTGAAGTTGACCCCAATTAACACCACTGGGCATACTCAGTTCAGCTGTAATATCATGTAACTGCTACAACATCCTTAAAGCTCCAGGTTCTGTTTTCCAGGGTCATTGATGACAGTTTTATTTTCAGAACAAACAGCTAGAGTGGGATAAGAATTCCCAGTGGATATTTAGTCTCTAGAGGTGTCTATGACCCAAATTTTAAGCTCTAGAAATAAACACAGTCCACTTGCCATAAGGTCTGTCCATCATGTTGGTTCAGACAAAGATAAACCCAATTAGGTATAACCGACAAAATGAGGAAAGTTGCTGAGTAGAGGAAAATTCCACACCATTAAAAGAGCAGCAAGACCAGTCTACTTTCCTGGAGGAAGAAAAGGTTCAAGATTGCCTGGGGCGATGGGTTTAACTCTGACATCTGTGCTCAAATGCAAACGTTTGGTGGAAGAAAGGCTTATAACTTAATTTTGCAAGACCCAGCATGGAAACTTTGTTGGCCAGTAGAGAGAAGGGATCTGAGAAAATTGGATTAGAACGTCTGATATAAGGACTTGAGTGATCAAGTGGAAAGTGCAATTAATACACAACTGCACAAGACTAGTCTTTTCCTTGTTGATGTTTCAATTCCAGAAAAGAGTACAACTTGGATAACCAAACCATTCATCCAGAAAGTTAGTCGATCCTGGACTGCAACAACTTTTACTCTTGGTAATTGAAAAGAATAAATCTTTTTTTTTTTTTTTTAATGTTCTTATGGGAAACTTTACAGAGCAAATTAGTTTTCTGTTCAACAATTTATACATACATTTAAGAATAAATCCTTTTTAAAGACAGTAGTTTTGAGGTCTTATTTTCCTCCTTTTTGAAGAAAGGAATATCATCCTTAAGGTAAATTTCAAGAAGTAAAATTGTTAGTTACATCTTCACTTGTTATTAATTCTCCTACATTTATCTCATCACATTTGAGCCAGCAACCACCTTCCCCTTTCCCACCCCAAAACTATACATGAGCTGGAGTTGGTCTCACTGGCAATGCTTTTCCTCAATGTTCTTGTAAACCCTATCGTTTAGTTTACTACACTGTATTATAATTGTTCATGTATCTTCCCTCACAAGAATGTAAACCTTTTGTCTTATTCATTTTTGTATCTCAATGTATATAGCACAGTGTTACAGACAAGGCAAGTTCAGAAATGTTTATAGAACAAATTTACAAATGCATGAATGGATGGATGGCTTGATGTATGAATGACCCACAGGTCATCTGGTGGCCTGCTCTAGGAAGATATGCCTGGATGATCTTTCAAAGCTGCTATAGGTTAAATTGTGCCCCCCCCCCCAATATGTTAAAGTCCTAACCCCTGGTACCTGTAGACATGCTGTGTTAATTTCCTAGACATGGCATAACATAAGCCCTGGTGGCACAATGTTTAAGTTTGTGGCTGCTAACTGAAAGGTCAGTGATTTGAACACACCAGTAGCTCTGTGGGAAAAAAGACCTGTCAATCTGTTCCCATAAAGATTACAGCCTAGGAAACCCTTTGGGACAGGTCTAATTTATATAGGGTCTTTATGAGTTGGGATCAACTTGATGGCAAACAACAATAAGCCTTAATAAAATCCCATAATATATACTGTAAGGGAGTAAAATACATGGCTTTGAAAAACAGAAATTCATTGTCTCATAGTTTTGGAGGCTGGAAGAAAAGTATTGAATGTGTTGATTTGTCCTGAGAGCTCTGAGAGAGAAGTTGTTCCATGCCTCTTCTAGCTTCTGATGATTCCTGGAGATTCCTCACTAGCAAATTATATCTGCCCCATTGTCTCATTCCTCTGTCTGTATCTGTCTCTATGTCTATTCTCCTCTTTTATAAGACAGCACTCAGATGGGTTTAGGACCAACACTGCTCTGGTATGACTTCATTTAACTGATGATATCTTCAAAGACCTTATTTCAAAATAAGGACACATTCACAGATACCAGGAGTTAGAACTTCAACATACCTTTTTGAGGGACACATTTGAACCCATCTAATGATCCTTTCTTATCTCTTCCCTTAGAGGCTTCAGAGGGTGCAGTGTAGTAAATTACCTGGTATGGCTTTTCGAGCCATAAGTCTTAGTAAACTCCATGGTGGAATTTGCTGTGAGAAACTGAATAGCTTCTGATTGTTAAAATCATCCACCTGGGCTATTTCTGTTGGGAGTAGCACAAAGTAATGTTCTGGGAAGTTCGCTCCCTCTCACATGCTTAGAATTCTGATGTTATAATTGGTTGGCTAAGAGAGACTGAGCGTTTTTCCTGAGCTTGAATTGTAACCTGGTGCTTCCCTAATAAACCCCATAATCTGTGAGTTCTATGTGGCCACTGCAGTGAATTGTCGAACCCAGCAGAAAGGTAGTGAGTACTGTGGGAGGAACGGTTGGTGTCAGGGTTGGTGAAAGGGCTGGAGGGAGGCAGCATGTCTGTCCTTGCAGGAATAGGCCTTGGGCTACTGATGGTGATTCTGTCTTCCTCTTGTGCAGTCAGAGGAGGTCAGAAGATGGGGCCTCCTTGCCCCTTTGACAGAGGGGTATGGTCCAGTTGACACATTGACTTGTACTTCTAGCCCCTAGAACTGTGAGACAGTAAATCTTTGTCTTTATAAGCGATCCAATTTGTGGTACTTCATTGCAGGAGTCAGGAAATTAATACAAGAACATTCATGGTCCTTTTTTGTCCTCCAGATAAATTACTTACTGACTTTGAGCTTCAGGTTTTGTTGTTGTTTTTTATAAAATGAAAGCAGTTTTGTGAGGCTCCAAATAAATACTTTGTGCTGGGTGCCTAGCCCTGAACCAGGCACTTCGCTCCTTCTCTACCTTCTGTGTATGGTCTCTATTGTAATAAAACAAGGAAAGTTAGGGTTACATTGGTGCAGTAATCATTCTATAGGGGAGTAAAATGATAACTTGGTATCAGTAGGGAGCTCTGGTGGCATAGTGCCTAAGGCATTTGACTGATAACCAGAAGATTGGTGGTTCAAACCCACCAACCACTCCTCAGAAGAAAGATTGGGCAATCCACTTCTGCAGAGACACTGCCTCAGAAACCCAAGTAGAGGTCACTATGAGTCTAATCAACTCGAGGGCAGTGAGTTTCGTTTTGGTTTTTGGTATCAGCAGCTCAGATGTTTGAAGCTGATGTGTCTAGAAGATTTTTATCAGGGGGTGGGGGGTGGAGGACTATATCAATTTCTTAATTCATGTTACCTTATAATAAGAACCTTAGAAAGCCAGAACATTCAAGAGCAGTGCTAAGACTTACACTTCCTACCACATTGAATATTATATACCAGAGGAACCTCACCAGCCTGCAGCACCTAAAACTGCTGGATAAAACATCATAAAATATTTATCTCAGCTGTCAAGAAAGTGACAGGAAATCTTAAGAGGGTAAAAATACAAGAAAGCACAAATCCTCAGGGATTCCAATGGTGACCTAGAATCTTCATTTTAATGGGCAGCAAGCAGAGGTCAGGAGTCAATGCCTAAACCCTGAACAAGGTCAGCAGAACCCTGGAAGGGAAGGGGAAAGAGGATAGGGCTGAAAAGACACTCAAATAATAATGGCTGGGAAGTCATCAAAATAGATCCCCAATTAAACTAGGATCCAGGAATTGACACCACTGATGAAAAAGTGAACCGAAGGGATAAAATCCATTCCAAAAAAGAAAATAGCAAATGAAATTTCCTGTCTCAACTGTGGTTCTGGATAAAGTGTCCCTTGAAAATACCTATCCACAAGGGGTCCACATGTGAGTTTAGGGCCAGAATCTAGAATTCACAATACTTAATTTTGTAATCCTAAAAGACGCAACTGTAGAATTTAATTTAAAGTGATCCAAGATTGGGAATGTCATCCTGTATAAATATACCTTAAATCAAGGCAGATAATTCCTATAGGTAATTATAATCTCTCTCTCTCTCTCTCTCTCTCTCTTATTCTCTCTCTCTCTCTCTATATATATATATATACACACACATATATATATATATATATACACACACATATACACACGTCTGTGTGTGTACTCTATATACATATACGTGTGTATCGAACCAAAACCAAACCAAACTCAGGGTCATCAAGTCAATTCCAACTCATAGTGACCCCCTTTGAGTTTCTGAGGTGGTAAATCTTTATAGAAGTAGATTGCCCAGTCTTCTTTCCACAGAGTGGCTGGTGGGTTTGAATCACCAACCTTCTGGCTAATAGTCAAATATCTTAGGCACTACACCACCAGAGCTCCTTATCTGTGTGTGTGTTTGTGTGTGTATGTATGTGTGTGTGTGTGTATATATATATATATATACACACACACATACATATATATATGTATATATATATAATACAAAAGGAAACAATCTATTTGAGAGAGAGTATGCAGAAATAACAACAAGATTAAAGCTACAAAGATGGGTGACACTGGAAATACCTATTTAGACGTATAAAATAAGTTGTTTGGTATGCTTAATAATAAAACAAAATGTTTTAATAAGATCCAGAGTCTCATGACATAATAATCCCAAATGTCAAAAGTACAATCAAAACTCACTCATCATATTAAAAACGAGGAAAATCTCAACTTGAATGAGAAAAGATAATGAACAAATGACAACAAGGACATGATGCAAATGTTTAAATTATCTGACAAGAATTTTAAAACACCCATCATAAAAATAAGGAGCACTGGTGAGGTATTGGCTAAGGTATTTGTCTGCTAACCTGAATGTCGGTGTTTTAAATCCACCAGCTGCTCTGCAGGAGAAAGATGAGGCAATCTACTTCTGTGCAGATTTACAGCTTTAGAAACTTAATGGGGCTTGCTATGAGTCAGAATCAACTTGGTAACAGTGACTTGGTTTTGAGATTATAAAAAAGCTTCAATGAGCAATTTCAAACATGCTGAAACAAATGAAAAGATCAGAAATAGAAGATATAAAGAAGAATTAAATGGAAACTTTAGAACCGAAAAATACAATAACTGAAATAAAGACTTATTGACTAGGTTGAGTAATAGAATAGGAAAGATTTAGTGAACTTGAAGCTAGAAACCACCCAATCTGACACAGAGCTGCAGGAACTTGTAGAAGTACAGCAGAAGAGCTAACATTTTTGTCAGCAGAGCCCTGGAAGGGAAGGGGAAAGAGCATAGGGCTGAAAAGACACTCAAATAACAATGGCTGGGAAGTCGTCAAATTCGGCAAAATATATAAACCTACACATTCAAGAAGTTGAATGAACCCCAAACAGAATAAAGCCAAGGAAACCCATGTCAGGACACATCATAATCTGAAAACTAGAGGCAAAGAAAAAATCGTGAATGCAGCAAAAAAGAAATGACACCTTACCTATATGATAAAACATATAAATGTCAGTAAATTTTTCATCAGAAATCATGGAGCTTAGAAAAAAAGTGACACAGCATTTTTCAAGTGTTCAAAGAAAATAACTCAACACAGGATCCTATATCCAATAACATGATCCTTTAGGAATAAATTGGAAATAGAGACATCTCAGATGAAAGAAAACTAGGAAAATTTGTTGCAGGCATACTTACTCTAAAGGAATGAATAGAAGAAGTTTTTGAAGCAGAAAGGGAATAATACAAGAAGGAATCTTAGAATATGAGGAGGGAAGAAAGAACTATTAAAAAAGAGAAAATGTGGATAAACTCAATAGACTTTTCTTCTGAAGTTTCCTAAGTTATGCTTCATGGCTAAAGAAAAATTTTAGTATTTTCTGATGTGGTTCTCACCTTATATAAAGGAAATATTTCAGACAATTATATCATAAAGATAGGAAAATAAAATGACTCAGAGAGAGAAAAGGATTCTACATTTTACTCTAAGCATAGGTTATACGTATATAATACCTAGAACAATCACTAAAAAATCTATACAAAAAATATTCTAAAACAAAGTATAGAAAATCAAACTGCAATTCTAAAAATGTTTAAGTAACACATGCAAAGACAGGTAAAAGAAAACAGAAGAAAAAGGGGGAACAAACAAAAAATAAACTTACAGCATTACCATATCTAAAATTACATTAAAAGTAATTTAAAAACAGAGATTGGCAGAGTGGATTTAAACAAAAGAAAACAACAACAACCAAAAAAAAAGAGCCCAGTATATGTTCAAGGACATTTTGAGTAAAAAACAAAAAAAAAAATCTCAAACTGCTCATACTATGTGATTCTACTTACATAATATATATATATATATATATATATAATGAC
>NW_006921740.1:3086644-3101110 GCF_000298275.1 Orycteropus afer afer
GGAGACAGCTCAGGGGGCAGGAGTGCATGGAGGGATGGACACAGGGAAGAGGTAACTATGGGGAGGAAGTGGGAGGGGAGCTGTTGCACTGTGGTAAGCTGTTGTCAATGTCATGAGACAAAGTATATGTGAACCGCTGTATGGAAAGTGAATTTGCTCTGTAAATCTTCACCCAAATCACAATTAAAAAAAAAAAAAAAAAAAAACTGGAACAATAAAAAAACATCATGATAAATGGAGAAAATATTGAATTTGTCAAGGATTTCACTTTATCAACAGCCATGGAAGTAACAGTCAAGAAATCAACCAACATACTGCATTGGGCAAATCTGCTGTAAAAGACCTCTTCAAATGTTAAACAGCAAAGACGTCACTTTGAAGACAAAGATGCACCTGCCCCAAACCATGGTATTTTCAGTAGCTTTGCCTGCATGTGAAAGCTGGACAATGAATAAGGAGCACCACAGAAAAACTGAAGCATTGAATTGTGATGTTAGTGAAGAATACTGAACACATCATGGACTGCAAGAAGAACGAAAAAATCTATCTTGGAAAAGGTACAGTTGAATGCTCCTCAGAAGTGAGAATGGCCAGACTTCATCTACTTTGGTCATGTTGTCAGAAAGGATATCTTGGAGAAGTATATCATGTTTGGTAAAGTTGTTGTTGTTGTTGTTAGATGCCATTGAGTCAGCTCCAACTCATAGCAACTCTATGTACAACAGAACAAAACACTGTCTGGTCCTGCACCAGCCTCACAATCCTTGCTATACCTGAGCCCATCACTGCAGCCACTGTGTCAATCCATCTCGTCAAGGGCCTTCCCTTTTTCCATTGACCATCTGCTTTACCAAACATGATATCCTTCTCCAAGGAATGTCCCTTCTATTACATGACCAAAGTAGGTGAAATGAAGTCTGGTCATTCTTGCTTCCAAGGAACATTCTGGCTGCACTTCTTCCCAGACAAATTTGTTAGTTCTTTTGGCATTCCATGGTACTTTCAGTATTCTTCACCAATATCACAACTCAAAAGCATCAACCCTTCTTTGGTCTTCCTTATTCATTGTCCAGCTCTCACATGCATAGAGTTAGGCACATCTTGGTCTTCAAAGAAATATCTTTGCTCTTCAGCACTTCAAAGTAGTCTTTTGCAGCAGATTTACTCAGTGCAATACGTCTTTTGATGTCTTGACTGCTGCTTCCATTGGTGTTGATTGAGGAACCAAGTAATATGAAATCTTTGACAACTTCAATCTTTTCTCCATTTATCATGATGCTGCTTATTGGTCCAGTTGTGAGGATTTTTATTTTCTTTATGTTGAGATGTAATCCATACTGCAGACTATAGTCTTTGATCTTCATCAATAAGTGCTTCAAGTCATCCTCACTTTCAGCAAGAAAAGTTGTATCATCTACATATTGCAGGTTGTTAATGAGTCTTCCTCCAATCCTGATGCTCTTCTTCATGTAATCCAGTTTCTCAAATTATTTGTTTAGCATACAGAATGAATAAGTATGGTGAAAGGTTACACACTCCCTTACTGATTTTAAACCATGCAGCATCCCCTTGTTCTGTTTGAAAGACAGTCTCCTGGTCTATGCACAGGTTTCTCATGAGCACAATTAAGTGTTCTGGAATTTCCATTGTTCTCAAAGTTATCCATAATTTGTTATGATTTGCACAATAGAATGCTTTTGCATGGTCAATAAAACACAAGTAAACATCTTTATGGTATTCTTTGCTTTGAGCCAAGATCCATTAGTCATCAGCAATGATATCCCTCATTCCACATCCTCTTCTGAATCCAGCTTGCATTTCTGGAAGTTCTGTATAAATATACTGCTGCAACCATTTTTGAATTATTTTCAGCAAGATTTTACTTGTGTGTGATATTAATGATATTATTTGATAATTTCCACATTCTGTAGAATCACCTTTCTTTGGAAGGGATACAAATATGGATCTCTTCCAGTCAGTTGTCCAGGTAGCTGTCTTCCAAATTTCTTGACATAGCCAAGTGAGTGCGTCCAGTGTGGTATCTATTTGTTGAAACATCTCAATGGATATTTTGGTAAAGTAGAGGGGAATACCCTAAAAGAAATGTATGGACCCAATGGCTGCAAAAATGAGCTAGCAGAGCAAGATTGTACGGATGCACAGGACCAAGCCGTGTTTCATTCTGTTGTACATAAGGTTGATGTGAGTTGAACTTGACTCAATGGCACCTGACAACAACTATTTTGAGGTGTAGTCCATATTGAAACCTATAGTCTTTGATCTTCATCTGTAAGTGCTTCAAGTCATTCTCAAAGCTGTCCATAATTTGTTATGATTTGCACAACAGGATGCTTTTGCATAGTCAATAAAACACAAGTAAACATCTTTATGGTATTCTTTGCTTTGAGCCAAGATCCATGTCACATCAGTAATGATATCCCAAATTCCATGTCATCTTCTGAATCTGTTTGAATTTCTGGAAGTCTCCTGTCTATGTCTGTTTGCTGTAATTGTTTTTGAATTATTTTCAGCAAAATTTTACTTGTATGTGATATTAATGACATTGTTCAATATGATGTTTTTATTCTGTTTGATCACCTTTATTTACAGGGGCACTAATATGAATCTCCTCCAGTCAATTGGCCAGATAGCTATTTTCTTGCCATAAACAAGTGAGCACATCCAGAATTGCATCCATTTGTTGAAACATCTCAACTGATATTCTGTCAATTCCTGTAGCCTTATTTTCTGCTAATGTCTTCGGTGCAGCTTGGACTTCTTACTTCAATGCCATTGGTTCCTATTCATATTCTATCTCCTAAAAAGTTGAATGTTGGTCAGTTCTTTTTGGTACAGTGATTCTGTGTATTCCTTCCATTTTCTTTTGATGCTTCCTGCATCGTTCAATATTTTGGCCATAGACTCCCTCAATATTGCAATTCAAGGCTTGATTTTTTTTTTCTTGAGTTCTTTCAGCTTGAGAAATGCTGAATGTGTTCTTCTCTTTTGGTTTTATAGCTTCTAATCTTTGCACATTTCATTATAATACTTCAGTTTTTCTGCTTCAATTGTGGTTTGAAGTTTTCTGTTCAGCTCTTTTATGTCATCATTTCTTCCACTCACTTCAGTTACTGTCCATTCAAAAGCAAGTTTCAGAATCTCTTCTGACATCATTTTGTTCTTTTCTTCCTTTCTTGTCTTTTTAATGACCTTTTGCTTCTTTCATTTATGATGTCCTTTATGTCTTCCCACAGTTCATCTGATTTTTGGTCACTGGTGTTTAATGTGACAAATCTATTCTGATGGTCTCCAAATTCAGGTGAGATATACTCAAGGTCATATTCTGGCTCTTGTGGACTTGTTTTAATTTTCTTCAGCTTCAATTTAAACTTGCATATGAGCAATTGATGGTCTATTCCACAATTGGCACCTGGTCTTGTTCTTTTTTCTTTTTTCTTTTTCTTTTTTTTTTTTTGGTGTATGTGTGCTTTGGGTGCAAATTTACAGAGCAGAATTTATTTTACATTCAACGGTTCATGTACATTTGGTTTTACTCCCTGATTATCATCCCCAACCTTAACCACTCTCTTCCTGTCCCTTCCCTGTGATCCACCCCCATCACTGTGCCCTTCTTAGTTACCCACTCCTGTCTGTCAAGGTTTCCCTCCAAGTGAATACTGCCTCCTTGGTGCCCCATGGCACCAAATTATGCTCCAAGGGGTGCATCTCCATAGAGTAGGTGGGTGCATCACCCTGGGTTGGGTGACCTGGCCTTGTTCTGATTGATAATATTCAGCTTCTCTGTTGTCTCCTCCCACAGATGTAGTCTATTAGATTCTGCTTATTCCATCTGGTGAGGTCCGAGTGTATAGTCACCATTTCTGTTGTTGAAAAAAGTATTTGTAGTGAATGAGTCATTGGTCTTGCCAAATTTTGTCATTCATCCTCTGGCTTCATTTTTATCACCAAATCCATATTTTCCAACTGCCTGTACAACGCTTTTTCATTTCCCATTTTCTCATTCTAATCACCAGTAAATATTAATGCATATTGATTACATATTTGATCAATTTCAGGCTGCAGAAATTGGTAAAATCTTCAGTTTCTTTATTTTTGGCTTTAGTGATTGGTGAACAAATTTTAATAATGGTCATATTAACTGGTCTTCCAAGTAGGTTAGGATATTATCCTATCACTAACAGCACAATACTTCAGGACAGACCTTGAATTTTTTTTTTTTTTTTTTTTTTTTTTTTTTGCAATAAATGCAATGGCATTCCTTTTCAATTTGTCATTCTAGGCATAGTAGACCATATGATTGTTTGATTCAAAATGGCCAATACCAGCCATTTCAACTCACTAATGCCTAGGATAACTATCTTTATGCATTTCATTTCATTTTTGATGACTTCTACTTTTCTTAGTTTCATACTTCATGTTGATTATTATTATCACATTCTGATTATTAAAGTCTACAGCTTTTTCTCCTCGTTTTGAGTTGTGCTACATCATCAAATTAAGATCTTGAAAATGTTACTCCATCCACTTCATTAAAGTCAACTCCACTTTGAGGAGGCAGCTTTTCTCCAGTCCTGTTTTGAGTGCCTTCCAACCTGAGGGGTTCATCTTTGACATTTATCAGACCATGTTCTATTGCTATTCATAAGCTCTTCAATGGTCAACATTTTCAGAAGTAGACTGACATCTTTCTTCCTAGTGTGTCTTAGTCTGAAAGCTTCACTAAAACCTGTTCAGCATGGGTGTCCCTGTTGGTATTTGAAACAATGTGGTATAGCTTCCAGCATCACGGCAACATCCAAGCCATCACAGCACAACAAACCAACAGGCAAGTGGTGGATCAATCTCTATAGGAGGAGACCATATTTGGTGAAGTAGAGGACCAGCAAGGATGAAGGAGATGCACACTCTACTTCTATGAAGCCACAATGGGCACAATAATGAACATGCTGGTGATTGTGAGGATGACTCAGAACCAGGCAATAGTCAGTTACACATAAGATCTTCATGAGTCAGAGCTGGCTTGACTGCAGCTATCTCTCTATGTAATTACAATAGTGTTGCTAGGATTATGAAGTCCAAAGGTGCCAAGACCCAACTATGGGGACTTTCAAATAACAGTTTAAAACACTGTTGAAAAAACACTTAGCCTCAGTTCAATTTAAACATTTAAAACAAGGTGGAAAATAGGATATTTCAATATTAGACCAAGAGGTCTGGCCTCAGAAGAGTCCTCAATTTTCTGCATCATCTAAGATTGACAGATAGCACTACATGTAACATTCATGTGCTAAATGCCATGACTTTCCCATAACTAATCACCATTTGCCTACCCAGACCACTTGTCAGTTTAGGTTTTAATAGGGTGTAGTCCTTGGCACAGGCCCTAGGCACTAGGCCAGCTGCCTTTGTTCTAGGAAGACTTCCAGGGCCACATGCATTATACAGACTCTCCCCTATAGAGAGCAATCCATCATGTCTTAAAAGTCCCTTCCCCTCTTATTTTAGTGAGACTAATGTTTAACCAAGATCTCTTGTTTTCTTTGCTACTGAATCATTAGAGATTTTTGTTCTTTATTTAACTTTTTTTTTTCTTTTTCAAATTAAGAATAATTTATTATGTAATATTTTGTGCCTACAATGGAAATTCACACCAGATTCAGAAGAGGGGGTGGAATGAGGGAATATCATTGCTGATATCAGATGGACCTTGGCTGAAAGCAAAGAATACCAGAAGGATTTTACTTATGTTTTATTGACTATGCAAAGGCATTTGACTGTGTGGATCGTAACAAATTATGGATAACATTGCAAAGAATGGGAATTCCAGAACACTTAATTGTGCTCAAGAGGAACCTAAAGACAATTTTTCGAACACAACAAAGGGATACTGCATGGCTTAAAATCAGGGAGGGTGTGCATCAGGGTTGCATCCTTTCATAATATTGGTTCAATCTATATGCTGAAGAAGTAATACGAGAAGCCGGACTATGCGAAGAAGAATGCCACATCAGGATTTGAAGAAAACTCATTAACAACCTGCCATATGCAGGTGACACCACCTTGCTTACTGAAAATGAAGATGACTTGAAACATTTACTGATGAAAATCAAAGACTACAGTCTTCAGGATGGATTAAACCTCAACATAAAGATAACAAAAATCCTCACAACTGGACAAATAAGCAGAATTACAATAAATAGAGATAAGATTGAAGTTGTCAGGGATTTCATTTTACTTGGATCCATAATCAACACCCCCAGAAGCAGCAATCAAGAAACCAGATGTCGTATTGCACTGGACAAATCTGCTGCAAAAGACCTCTTTAAAGTGGCTTTAAAAGTGTCTAAAGCAAAGATGTCACTTTGAAGACTAAGGTGCATCTAACCTGAGTTGTGATATTTTCAACCACCTCATATGCATGTGAAAGCTGGACAATAAATAAGGAAGACCAAAGAACAGTTGATGTCTTCAAATCATAGTGTTGGCAAAGAATATTGAAAATATCATGGACTGCCGGAAGAATAAACAAATCTGGTCTGGAAGAAGTGCAGCTGGAATGACCCTTGGAAGTGAAAATGGCCAGATTTTGTCTTGCCTGCTCTGATCATGTTGTCAGAAAGGACTACGCCCTGGAGAAGATCATAGTTGATAAAGTGGAGGGTCAGCAAAGGGAAGAAGACCTTCAATGAGATGGACTGACACGGTGGCTGTAACAGTGGTCTCAAGATAGCAAATATTTCTCTAACAGAAAATATACTACAAGTGGGTGGTCTTGGCAAACAGGGATTTATTCTCTTACTGTTTAGGACACTAGAAGTCTGAGCTCAGAGTGCCACCTCTACAGGCTGGGTGAAAGCCCCTCAACCTTGAGCTTCAGCTCTGTCTCTTTCTCCCGGCCCACTGAATATAGAGGTGTCCCTTCACTCAGGGAGCTGCTGGCTGCTGATGCTAACAAGCCCAAGGTCAACAAATAAAATGGCACAGTCCCAAGATTACCAAACAACACGGCAGGCCACTAGTTCAAGTCCAGAGAGTCCCAAGATCGGCAGGAAACATGGCAGGCTGCTAAATGAAGACTTGACTCCATGCAGGGTCCAAGAGTGCCAAAAAGCTGCTGAGACCTTTCTCAAAACTTCTTCTTAAATACCGGAAGCAGATCACATCCCTAAGGCAGCTACTCAGCTGCTCCAGTAGATTCCACCATGGAACTGATTACTAATCTCATCATGGGGAATAACTACATCCAGCTGCCCAGCTACTCCAAACCAGGCCCAGGCAAGATGACACATAACCTTACCTACCACAGATGGCGTAAGACAAGGCAGTGTTTCTTTCTGTTGTACACAGTGTCACTATAAGCTGGAGCTGACTCAAGGAGAGCAACACTATGGAAGATGTGCAATATGCGTAAATCCATCAGTCAACAAAAGAGCCCAACATTAACAATACACTGTGCGTCCTCTCCAACTCTCATCCTCCTGCCTTCCCTTCAGACACAACTACTATCCTGAACTTTGTATTTATCACATTTGCTTTTTTAAAAAGCATCTTTTAAAATGCTTTATTTTTCAGAATAGTTTTAGATTTACTGAGAAATTGCATAGAAAATGTGGAGAGTTCCTACAGATCCCTCCTTCACTGCACAGTTTCTTCCATCATTAACAACTTACTCTTGTTTTTAAAGATGGTGTAAATGGTGAAGTTGTTAATTCAAACCCACCCAGAGGTACCTCAGAAGTAAAGCCTGGTGATCTACTTCCAAATGTCACAGCCTTGAAAACTGTATGGAGTAGTTCTACTTTGCAAACATGGGATCTCTAAGAGTCGAAATTGATTCAATGACAACTAACAACATCTGTGTTTTTAAAAATAGTGTACTGCCATGTAGGCATCCCCAAATAGTATTTGCTTAACTTTGCTTGTGTGGTGGTTATGTTTGAGTGTCAACTTGGCTGGGCCTGGTTGAGTGCCTGGGCAGCTCGTGGCAGTTATTCCCCACGATGAGACTGGCAGTCAGCTCCATGGCTAGATCTACCACAAGCAGCTGAGTAGCTGCCTTAGGGATATGATCTGCTTCCTGTGTATAAGGAGAAGCCTTGGGGAAAGGTCTCTACCTTATGACACACTTGGACTCTGCATGTAGCCGTGTCATTGTTCAGCAGCCTGTCATGCTCTGCCGACCTTGAGACTTACAATGGACTTAAAGTAATGGCCTGCCATGTGGTTTGGTAACGTCAGAACTGTGCCTTTTTACTTGTCAACCTTGGGTTTGTCAGCCTCAGCAGCCAGCAGCTGTCTGAGTGAAGAGATGACTCTAGCTCCAGTGGGCCAGGAGCAGGAGGCAGAGCTGAAGCCCAAGGTTGAGGGGCTTTCACCCAGGCCCTAGAGCCTGGCACTTTGAACTTGGCCTTAAAGCCTCCAAATTGTAAGAATAAACTCCTGTTTTTTAAGGCCATCCCATTTGTTGTATATTTCTTGTCAGAGCAGTACTAGGGTAACCAGCTTATGTTTTTGTTAACATTAATATTTCTTCTACTAACATCCCTATGCATGGTTCATAGTGCCCATGTGCAAGTATTTCTCTAGGGTACACACCTAGGAATGTAATGGCTGGATCATAGAAAATGAAATGTTTACCTGTGTGGGATAATGCCAAGTTGTTTTCCAAAGAACTTTTACTAATTTTCAGTCCCAACAGTAGTATATAAGATTCTGTTTTTCTGCATCCTCCCCAACATTTAGTGTTGTTTCCAACTTTTGTGTGGGTGTGTGGAGGGTCCATTTAATGGTATAAAATTATATTTCCTGAATGTGACTTTAATTTGTATGTCCTTGATTACTGTTGAAGTTGAAATCTTTATATATGCCAAATAGTCTTTTACACTGCATCTGTTAATTACCTTATCATGTTTTGTGGCCTTTTTTTTTTATTGATAATAGACATTCTTCACATACTCTGAGTCTTAGTCCTTTGGCAGTTAGATTTGGTGTAAAGATTTTCTCCCAGTTCACAGCTCATCTTTTTACTGTCTTTGTGGTATTGTATATCACCCATCTGTCAGTTTGTTGAACTGTGATGTCTTGTGTGTTGCTATGAGGCTGGAAGCTATGCCACTGGTATTTCACATACCAGCAGGGTTACTGAGACTGTACAAGTTTCAGTAGAGTTTTCAGACTAAAAATAGGAAGAAAGCTCTGGCAATCTACTTCCAAAAGTTAGCCAATAAAAACCCTATGTATACAGAGTATTGCCTAGTATATATAGTGCTAGAAGATGAGGACCCCAGGTTGGAAGGCATTCAAAATATGAGTTGACACAGCAGCCACAATAGTGATCATGAACATGGCACAGGATTGGACAATGTTTCATTCTGTTATACATAAGGCTACCAGAAACTGGAGGAGCTCTGGTAGCGTAGCGCCTAAGGCACTTCACTACTAACCAGAAAGCTGGCAGTTCAAACCCACCAGCCACTTCTGGGAAGGAAGGTTGGGCAATCCACTTCCATAGTAATACCACCTCAGAAACCCAAGGAGGGGTCACTCTGAGTTGGGTCCCCCTTGACGGCAAATAACAACAACCATCATAAATTGGAGCCAACTCGATGATAACTAACAATGGTATTGTTAGTAAACAGAAGCCCTTAATTTCAATGAAGTGCAATTTGTTAATCTCTTTCTTTATGGTTTATGCTTTTCGTGCCTTTCACTTGCACAAAAAAAGCAAAATTAATCACAACAGAGAAAACTTTGAATCTTTTAGATGAAAATACCAGGAAAATATCCTATGACCTTTGGGTAGAGAAGGATTTCTTAAACAAGACTAAAAATGCACTAATATAAACCATTGCTATTTCAGCAAACATTTTCAGGGATTGTTAGGATAAATCAGGAGGCTAAGGGGAGCCCTAGCCACTTCTGTTTTCATTATTTTCCCTGGAGAAATAAATTCCTCTTGCTGCTATTGAACGGTTGGGTCCCAGAACAAAGGGCTGTTGGCTCAGCCAAGGCAACTGCTTCTGCCCTGATTCCCAGCCTTCTGACCCTCATGCCACCCCCTTCCCAGAAGGGAGGCAGGGGGACTTGCAGCCATTTCTTCACCTTTAGTTCTTCTTTGTTACTAGCACCAATGGGGGTCTGTTTCCGCTAATCTTAACTAGGGCAAAATGCTCCAGGATGTCTATTCTTCTGGATACATATGGAATTTCCTGGACTTCAGTGGATTGCTTGGGATGGGGGCTGATTAGATGCAGCTATTTCCAGGCATCCTTGCCTTTTCTTTCCTGAAAAAAAAAAAAAAAAATGATTGTGTTGGCAACATTTCTGGGTGGGGCTACAGTATTCACATACATTTTCTTTTTCACCCTACAATTTCACACAATTTTCTTCCAGAGAAAATACACTAGCATATAGTGCTACTTATAGCAATACTACTCTTAGGAATATTATTTGTACATTCCTTATGATACTGTACTTTCATCATTTTTTCTTATGTTAAGGCTGTTTTTCCTGTGCCATGTCATGAGGCTTCCTCCACCTCTCTCATTATCCTCTCCTCGCCCCCTTTCCCATATATCTATTTATGGGTCATTATCCTCTTCTCCATCAACATCTTTTGAGCATAGCTGAGTGCCTCCGGGAGACTGGTATGGTGTGAGGCTTCACCATAATGAATGGGGTGTTTTCATTCTTCAGTAACATGCTGCCTTCCACTAAGGGCAGCTAATTTCTTTGTAGCTCCTTGGAGTAAGTAGATTAGGTTAGCAGTATTGCTGCTTATCTCATTCTGAAATCAATGATCCGATTCACGTAATCACCACCTATAAATTAGGCAGAAACTATTATACAGGAGCCTAATAATTGTTAGTGGATATTTCCTGAAATGAATCGTTTATGCGTCAAAGTCTTGGTTCCCAGCCTGTGTCTGAGGCAATTAGGATCTACTGAGTTGGTTGTTTAAAATTTGATGCAAACTATGTATTTCTGGTCTGCCATCTACCTTTTACCCCTAGCTTCTCAACGTTCTGCCACCTGTTCATTCTCATTTCTTTGTCTCGTGCTTCTCTCTGAAATCTTCTGCGGCAGATGCCCAGTTAGTCAAAGTGTTCCTGAGTTTCCATCTGTGAACTCATGGTTTCAATGGCACCAAAATGTTACGGCCATTTTGATCCTCGGAGAAGATTGTCACCAGGGTCTCCCACCATCTGTCTTGTCTGAGGAAAAGGTTGATGGTTATATGTGGGTAGAGGACACTACACTTGCTGCCCTGACTCTCTTTCCAAGCGCTGCATGGCAATAGGCATGCCAACAAAGAATGGCTGTCCTAAAGCATTAGGGTCTGTTTGCTTTTCTATGCAGTCAGGCATAAGATATATATGATTTTGTATAGGCCAGGCACTAAATTACACATATAAGCACTGTGGCTTAAAACCTGGAGTGAAGAGAGAAGTCAGATAATAATGCTACCACACACTGAGACTTTCTAGAATAAGGTGATTTGTGCTAAGAGTTTTAGAGCATCTCACTTCGTCTCTTTACCATCAGGTGTACTAGGTGTTAATCCATATGGGAAACCTAATACTGAGAGAGATTTGCACATTTTCAAAGTAATTCAGTTAATAAGTGAAGAAATTCAGTTCAAATAGCTATTGTTAGTTGCCATCAAGTGGACTCTAACTTGTGGTGATCTTATGTACACCAGAAGGAAATGTTGGCAGCTCCTGTGACATCTCTACTATCTTTTTTTTTTTTTACTATAAACCCATTTTATTATTTTTTATTTATTTATTTTAAGTTTTTATTGTGATTTGGGTGAAATTTTATAAAGCAGATTAATTTTACATTCAACAGTTCATACACATTTTGTTTTGTGACACTGGTTACATTCCCCACAGGGTGATAGCTCACCTCCCATTTCCTCCCTGTGGTGACCCTTTCCTTGTGTCCTTCTGGCCTCTGCATTCCAGCCTCCCTACATTTCTCCCTGTGAAAATGCTACCTTTCTGGTCTCCCACACTTGATTTTTCTAAAGAATGCATCTCCCTGGTATAGATGTTCAGCTCATAGGCCTGTCTATTGTTTGGCTGAGAGTTAAGCCATGGGAGTGAGCTTAATTCAAGGCCAGAAGGGTGACTCGGGGCCATGGTCTCACAGGGGTTTCACTAGTCTCTATCAGACCAGTAAGTAATTTTGAGTTTTGTTTCATATTTTTCTCCTACTCTATCCAGGATCTCCAAGTGGTTGGCATTAGTAGCTGGGCACCATCTAGTTCTTCTGGTCTCAGGGCCATATAGGCTGAGGTTCTCATGGTCCACTAGTCTTTTTTTTTTTTCTTTCTTTCTCCCATGATTGTTCTCTCCAAGGAGTGTATCTACCTGAGGTAAATGTTCAACTCATATGCCTGTATTTTGTCTGGCTGGAAACCACAGGTGTGGGTTCAATTCCAGACCTGAAGGGCAGCTAGGGGCCATACTCTCAGTGGTTCCACCAGGCTCTGTCGGACCAGCAAACCTGGTTCCTGCCCCCCTCTTTTTTTTCTCCAAATGATTTTGAGTTTTGTTTCACATTATTCTCCCTCTCTATCAAGGATTTCCTGCATAGATCCCCTTCCAAGTGGATGACAGTGGTAGCCACGCACCATCTAGTTCTTCTGGTCTCATAGTCATATAGGCTGCAGATCGGATGGTGTACCAGTAGTCACTAGGACTAATTCTTTCCATGAATTTTGGTTTTCTTCATTCTTCTTTGCTCTGGATGAGGAGAGACCCATCATTGCATCCACTAGTCTTTTAGACTAACTATTTTCATGCATTTTTTTATTTTCTTCACTCTTCTTTACTCCAGATGAGGACAGACCAATAGTTGCCACTTATATGGCCACTAACAAGCTCTTAAGACCCCAGTCACTACTCACTGAAGGAAGATATAGAACAATATTTTTGTATACCATGTTGTGCCAATTGAGCTTGACTTCCTCCACAACCATGGTCCCCAATCTATAGGCCCAGAGACTCACTCCCTGAAGGTACTTTTCTATGGTTAATCTTAACTTTGCTTCTTGCTATGTTTAAGCTGCATATGGACATTTTTGTAGCACATACAAATACATATGTAGGAAAATTATCTGCCAAACCTATGTATTATAGTCATGGGTATATTCCCATTGCCTATTCATATCTGATCTTGCCTCTCAATCTATATATCCACCCATAGATTAGTGCTTGCTGTTACTAATAATGCAGTATTGTGTATCAATAATATTTGCCTTTATTGTCTGTACCTCTTGTGCACCTCTCCATGTCTTCCTTTTCCTTAGTGATATTGTGCTAGTCATGACCTTTAATATATTTGAGCCCATTGTTGTAGCTATTATGTCATGCCATCTCATTAAAAGTTTCCTTTCTAATACAGACCTAGCTAAGTCCAAAGGCTGCTTTTGACCACTACACTGTCTTGATTCTTTCTAATAAATAAATGATAGGTTAGCACCACATGGTACTAAGTAAAATAAAGGGAAAAGTGATGATGCAGTGGTAGAATTCTTGCCTTCCAGGTGGGAGACCTGAGTTTCATTCCTGGTCAATGCACCTCAAGTGCAGCCACCACCCATCTAAACTGGAGGCTTTCATGTTGCTATGATGCTGAACATACGATGCTGAAGGAGCTCTGATGGTGTAGTGATTAAGACATTTGGCTGATAACCAGAAAGTCAGCAGTTCAAATCCACCAGCTGCTCCATGGGAGGAAGATGAGGCAATCTACTTATGTAAAGATTTACAGCCATGGAAACCCGATGGGGGTCTCTATGGATCAGAATTGACTCAATGGCAGTAAATTTGCTTTGGTTTGGATGACGCTGAACAAGTTTCAACAGAGCTGCTAGACTAAGAAACACTAGGAGGAAAAATCCGGCAATCAACTCCCAAAAATCAACTACTGAAAATCCTATGTATCACAACAATCCAATCTTGCTGTGTGCATGGGGTCACCATAAGTCACAGCCTGACCGAATGACAGCTGACAACAATGACTACAAGGAGTTTGCAGAAATGAGAGTTCACAGTAGGCTAGAACAGAGGTACAAGATGTTGAGTAGAAGAAAAGGATTCTTAGCATCTAATTCCATGTTTCTCAAACATTTTGTATTTGCAATACATACATGAAATTTATTTTATATACATATATATATGTATATACTCATACACATAAATACACACAGACACACACACTACACACACACATATATATATTGTTGTTATCAGGTATTGTTGAGTCAATTATGACACAGAAGAACTTCCATATAGAGTTTTCTAGGCTGTAGGCTGTAATCATCATGGGAGCAGATTGCCAATTCTTTCTCCTGAGGAATGGCTGGATGGTTTTGAATCACCAACCTTTGGGTTAGCAGCCAAGTGTTTAATTATACATACATACATACGTACGTAC
>NW_006921740.1:3101450-3103374 GCF_000298275.1 Orycteropus afer afer
CATGGTATTTTCAGTATTCTTCACCAACACCACAATTCAAAGGCATCAGTTCTTCAGTCTTCCTTATTCTCTGTCCAACTTTCACATGTATATGGGGCAATTGAAAATACCATGGCTTGGGTCAGGTGCACCTTAGTCTTCAAAGAGATATCTTTGCTCTTCAACATTTTAAAGAGGTCTTTAGCAGCAGATATGCCCAGTGTAATATGATGTCTGATTTCTTGACTACTGTTTCCATGGATGTTACTGTGGATCCATGAAAAATGAAATCTCTGACAACTTCAACGTTTTCTCCATTTATTGTGATGTGGCTTATTGGTCCAATCATGAGGAATTTTGTTTTCTTTATGTTGAGGTGTAATCCATACTGAAGAATGTAGTCTTTGATCTTCATCAATAAGTGCTTCACATCATCTTCACTTTCAGCAAGCAATGTTGTGTCATCTGCATATTGCATATCATAGTTTGTTAATAAGTCTTCCTCCAAACTTGATGCCACATTCTTCTTCATATAATCCATCTTCTCAGATTATTTGTTCAGTGTACAGATTGAATAAATATGATTAAAGGATTTAGCGCCCTTCCTGATTTTAAACCATGCAGTATTCCCTTGTTTTGTTCAAGTGACCACTTCTTGGTCTATGTACAGGTTCCTCATGACCAAAATTAAGTGTTCTAGAATTTGCATTTTTTGCAATGATATCCATAATTTGTTATGATCCATACAGCTGGATGCTGTTGCGTAGTCAATAAAATACAGTAAACATTTTTCTGGCATTCTTTGCTTTCAGCCAAGATCCATCTGACATTTGCAGTGATATTCCTTGTTACACGTCCTCTTTTGAATCCAGTTTACATTTCTGGAAGTTTCTTGTCAACATAATGCTACAACCATGTTTTAGTTATCTTTAGCAAAATTTCACTTGTGTGTGATATTAATGATATTGTTCAATAATTTCTACAACCTGTTGAATCATCTTTCTTTGCAATGGGTATAAATATGGATCTCTTCCACTCAAATGGCCAGGTAGCTGTCTTCCAAATCCCTTGGCATAGACAAGTCAGTGTCTCCAGTGTAGCATCCATTTATTGAAACATCTCAATGGGTATTTCATCAATTCCTGGAGCCTTGTTTTCACCAATTCCTTCAGTGCAATTTTGACTTCTTCTTCAATACCATTGGTTCTTGACCATACGCTACCTCCTGAAATGGCTGAATGTCCATTTTTTTTTTAATACAGTGACTGTGTATTTCTTCCATCTTCTTTTGATGGTTCCTGCATCATTCAATGTTTTGCCCATAGAACCCTTAGTATTGCAATTTGAGTCTTGAATTATTTCTCCAGTTCTTTCAACTTGAGAAATACTGAGTGTGTTCTTGCCTTTTGGTTTTCTAATTCCAGGTCTTTGCACATTTCATTAAAATACTTTACTTTGTCTTCTTGAGCTGCCATTTGAAATCTTCTTTTCACCTCTCTTCTTTTAACATATCTTTGTTTCACTTTAGCTGCTCTCCATTCAAGAGCAAGTTTCGGAGTCTCTTCTGACATCCATTTTGGTCTTTCCTTCCTTCCCTGCCTTTGTAATGACCTTTTACTTTCTTCATGTATGATGTTCTTGATATCATCCCAAAATTCATCTGGTCTTCGGTCATTGGTATTCAGTGTGTCAAATCTCTTCTTTAGATGCTCTCTAAATTCAGCTGGGATATAATCAAGATCATATTTTGGCTCTAATGGACTGGTTTTAATTTTCTTCAGCTTCATCATGAACTTGTATATGAGCAATTGATTGTCTGTTCCACAGTCAGCTCCTGGCCTTGTTTTGACTGATGATATTGAACTTCCCCATCACCTCTTTCCACAGATGTACTCAATTTGATTCCTGTGTATTCCATCTGGTGAGGTCCACATGGATAGACATC
>NW_006921740.1:3105054-3108606 GCF_000298275.1 Orycteropus afer afer
CTTCCTTCTGAGGAGTGGCTGGTGGGTTTGAACTGCCAGCCTTCTGATTAGCAGTCAAGTGCCTTAGGCACTACGCTATCAGAGTTCCCAGGCTACAACTAGACAAATTTAAGCAGATTATTTACGGGGAGATCCCTGGCAAGGATACTGCCTGGGAAACCCAAGGAGGGGTCGCTATGAGTCGGGGCCGACTCGACGGCAAATAACAACAACAGGTGATTTTAATACAGAACTACTGCTTCAATGCACTATAGAAGATATCCTCTAAAAACTGTTCCTGCTAATCCTTCAAGTCCCCACAAAAATCTCCTCCTCCTTCCACATGGAGTCTTGCCTCCAATGCCCAGGCTATTGTATGCATCTGGCACACATAGATCCTTTTATCCTGTGTCTGTCTCCCCTGCCAGATTTTGCACTTACTGAGTGCAAGGCTTAAGTCTTACTCATCTTGTTATCTGCTTGATAAATATTTACAGAATGCCTTTTGCTTAGATGGCTTCTCTTCCCTAGACTACCCAGGCTTCTGAAGTCTACCATGACTCAGCTATAACTTCTGGTGGGCTGATTAAAATTCTCCCCAGGATTGGTACTAACAAAGACAAGTGTGACACTCACTCTAGGAGCCATGGAATTCAGACAAAAAAAAAAAAAAAAAACAATTAAAGGAAGTCAGACTATCATGTGCCTTCTCTTATGCCTGGGTTTGCTCTCTTAATCTTTCTCTTTCAGTTGCCTCCTCTCAGTTCTCAGTGTGGCCCAGTGTGAAAAACCCTAGACAAGAAGTAGAGAAGCTGAACTTCCTACCCTGGCCATGACTGTCAGTGTGTCATGGGGTAGGGCCTTACTTCTGTTTCATTAGCTAGAATTGACAACATTCCTAACCCAGTTGTCACCCTATGCTTCTTGACCCCTCAGGGATTATATAAGAACATGTTATATATGAAAACAAACTTCATTCAGGTCCTTGAGCTTTTCTGAGAACAGCTTTGTGTAAATATGAGGTACCTTTTGTTATTGTTTGTGGCCCAAGGGATTTGTGGAAAGAATTTGGGAGCCAGCAATGCTCTTTTTTATAGGCAGAAAATAGCTATCGGAAAAACAACCTGATGTGTGGAGCACAATGTTCTTATCAAGTAGATATAACTCTCTTTCCCAGGCAGCCATGAACACAAAACACCTGGTGCACATGTTTCCTGCCCCTTCACATATTTTGAAAGAAAGAGACCTTTACCCTGACCTGTCAAGTAATGATCTTCATGAACGTCTGTCCACAGGCTCTCAGACAGTTATCTTGCCTTGCTTCTGTGGTTTAAATGGTAAACATAGCTGTTCCTTGCTAACAGTGATATCTCCAGTTACCACTCAGGCTTTATCAGATACACACATGCATTTCTTCTTCCTAAAATGCAGGCACTGCATAGGAGTTCATCTCATGGATGCCATCCCTCAGCTAAGAGTCAGGAGCTTCCTAACACCAGCCCAGCTCTGTGTTGAGTGCTGTCTTAATCAGGGTTCTCTGGAAAAACAGAACCAGTGATATATATGTAGTTGTTTTGGGGTGCCATTGAACTGATTCCAATTCATAGCAACCCCATATAATAGAATAGAACTGCTCCATAGGGTTTTCTTGGCTATAATCGATAACCAAGTCTTTCTCCCATACAGTCATTGGGTGGGTTTGAACCATTAATTTTTTGGTTAGCAGCCAAGCACTTAACCATTGTGCTACCAGGGCTCCTTTCCACTAAGATTACAGCCAAAAAAAAAAAAAAAAAAACCCTGTGGAGCTCAGTTCTACTCCAAAGCACAAGAGGTTGCTGTGAGTTGAAATCAACTCAGTGGCAGTGGAGTTTACCTATTTTATAACAGCAACTAGACTTTGTTTTTGACCAAACAACTGGGCTCCATGAACTAGCCAAGTTGACACATAAAATTAACCATCACAGGTGTGGTTGAGGAGTTGGGGCTCTTGAAGGCTTGCTTCTAACCCTGAAATTGCTTAAAAATTTTTGGAAGCCAAAACAAGATAAATCCACCGGAAACATTTAGAGAACAATATAGATCTATTCATAGATTCATTCCTTACCTTGAAGGCACAAAAGTGTTTAAAGAAAGTAGAAATCAGTATGGCAAGGCTCCATGAAGGACAAGGGCTACACACATGCTATAATGAAGCCAAACAAAGTAGGTGGCTTATAAGAACAGAAGGTTATTGTCTCATAGTTCTGGAGCCAGACATCCGAAATCGAGATGTCAGCCTTGTTGAGTCCTTCTGAGAACTTTAAGGGAGTATCTCATGCCTCTCTCCTAGCTTCTGCCAGTTCTTGGCTAACATTTTGGCTTACTGTTCTGCTTCTTACAATCTGTCTCTGTCTTCACGTGGCTGTCTTCCCTCCTGGAGTCTCTTTGTGCCTTTTCTGCTCTTCTATAAGGACACTGTTCATATTGGATTAGGACCCTCCCTACTCTAATATGACCTCATGTTAACCCAATAGTCACATTCACAGGCAACTGAAGTTAGAACTTCAACATACCTTCTGGCAGGACACAATTAAAGCTATAACAAAGGAAATCTGAAATGGCCCTTGAGGGATGAAAAGTATTTAAAATGGTGGAGGATGTAGCAAACAGCCATAGTGGGAAAGCCACGTAGCATGGTAGCTTCAGCACTGATTTTGGAATGAGGCAGATTGTCCCAGGTTTGCTACTGATCAGCTGTGTGATTCTGAGCAAGTTACATAATTTCTCTAAGCTTCATTTTCCTCTTCAATGAAAACTGAGTATTAACAATACTTCCATCACAGTTTTTGAAAGAATTGAATGAAATGAATGTGCAACCCTCTTAGCACAACATACATTAACAGCTTAAGCAATGCTTATTGTTATTGTTTTAATAGTTAACATTGTTATAATTATAACCATTATTAATAGGGAAAATATAAGCAAAGATAAGAATTAGTTTAGTCTGTCATCTATTTTTCCCACAATATTTAAAATAATGTAAATATCTGGTACTAATGTCATTTATATGAATGTGAGCATTTGTGAAGGAAGGAAACTGTGTATTTATTACTTCCTCAAAATCTGATTTATTGCCTCTTCCCCTTCTTTCAGTGCCTTTCCTCATCCTCATTATCTCCATATCCCCACTTTTCTGCTCTCCTCTTCTTCCAAAAAAAAAATCCTGAAAATCCTATCTCAGGTTGGATGAAAACCTAGGAAGATGTAAAAGATGAATCCCAATGGTAGTATCTCAGGCAACAGTGGCATGATTTGGGGTGTGGGGACACAGAATCTCCATTTCTTGATCTTTTTGAGTCATATGTAGATAGCAGGATAACTTAAGGACTTCTTCATTTTCCTTCTGGCAGGGACATGTGTTGGGCCACAGGTGCCACAGTTAATCCATGGTGTCACAGGTCATTAGGCTGTCATAGACTGCTGTGCAGTTTGTGTGCTACACACAAAAGCCTACTGTAGGCATTTGTTTGGCACGCTGAGCACAGATAAGGCTATGAGTACCCCCCGCCCCAGCCCAACAGTCCCAATTCA
>NW_006921740.1:3111881-3115735 GCF_000298275.1 Orycteropus afer afer
GGACTGGTGGGTTTGAACTGCCAGCCTTCTGGTTAGCAGTCAAATACCTGAGGCACTACACCACCAGAGCTCATCAATATAATAAATATTATTATACCTTTATATTTGTTATATTAATAACATTATTATGCCTCATCAGCCTGTTGTGAGGGATAAATAAGATCATATTTGTGAAGTTGCTTTATAAAGGAAAAAATAATTAAAATGAAATTAGAGTATTTGGAAAAGAAACAACCCTTTCGTCCCTTTCTTCCTTCCAATAAACTTTGACAATTTTTCCAAATCCACAAAACTGGTGCGATGCACATGAGGGCAACTTAACATTTCTCATATACCTGTCCTGTCCCAGTTCACGACTATCTGGCCTCTTAGGCTACCTCCCAGAGGTCTGCCTATACCTCCATTTCTTGTTTCTGTTTCGCAATGACTGCCTTTGGAGAATGGGGTTTCTCAGGAAAGACATTGCATAACCAAAAAATGCTGATCCGCCAAGGCTGTAACATTTTTTCCTGGAGCACTTTCAGGAATGTGTCACAGGAGGTGGGGGAGATGGGCGATGGAACAGACAGTACTAGGCACCAGCAACCAGGTAATAAAGCTTCCGAGCATTCCTTTTCAAAATCTAATGAAGACATCAATCTCCATTAAAGCAAGAGTTTTGGGGTCTACAGTGGTGAGATCTACTGAGGCACTTCAAAAAGATGAAGAAACAATGACCAAAATGAAGGCCACAGCCTCTGCGGCAGTGATTCTAGAACTTGATGATGTCTATTTTCAACAACTGTTGGATTTGCCAGTGGCTATTATCCCCAAACATGATCCTCAAGCTCAGTGGTGGCTGAAGCCAGCTTGCATTGGCTCAAGAGAGCTGACTGTTCACTGCTCTTCCCAACACCACATTCAGTGATGATGGTGCTTTACTTTTCTTTGCAGAGAGCTGCTTGAGCAACACACCACTGTTTAAGCCTGTATCCTTGTATCCAAAAGTCAGAAAGATGTGTGGAATCCTAAAATAACTTTCAGGAGAGCAATGCTGTTTCTGAATTTCCACATGAACATTGAAAAAAACTGTATATGGAATAAATATCAGAAATTCTTTGTTTTTGTATTATAGATTCCCCTTTCTCCAATACTCTTTAAGCAATTATGTTGCATTTCAGCTTCAGAATTTCTGGTTGGTTGCTTTTTATAATCCCTATCTCTTTACTGATATTCTCATTTTGTTCATACATCATTATCCTGATTTCCTTGAGTTCTTTGTCCATGTTTTCCTCCAGTTCCTTGAACATATGTATGTAAGAGAGTAGTTTTAGTCTTTATCTAGTAAGTCCAGTATTTGGGCTTCCTCAGGAATGGTTTCTGTCACTTAATTTTGCTCCTTTAAATGGACTATTTTTTCTGTTTCTTTGTAGCGTTGTGATTTTTTTGTTGAAAATGGACATTTGACTATGATGATCTGGTAATCAGATTCCTTCCCTTCTCTAGGGTTTGCTTTTGTAGTTTTTTTGTGTATATGTGTGGTTATCTTTTTTTAATTTTTCCTTTTCAACAGCTGTAATAAACCAAACCAAGCTCACTGCCATCAAGTTGGATCCTACTCATAGCAACCACCCAGTGGGTTTCTGAGGCAGTATCACTAAGGAAGTAGATTGCCCAACTTTCCTTCAGAGGGGTGGTTGGTGGGTTTGAACTGCCAGCCTTCTGGTTAGCAGTCAAATGCCTAAGGCACTATGCCACCAGAGCTCCTCCCAATAGCTTTAATAGTCCATTGGTTTATTGACTTTTCCAAACTATCTTTGCAAAGACTATATTACTTATGGGAGCTCTGGTGGTGTAGTGCCTAAGGTACTTGACTGCTAACCAGAAGGCTGGCAGTTCAAATCCACAGCCACCCCTCAGAAGGAAGGTTGGGTGATCTACTTCCCTAGTGATACCACCTCGGAAACCCAAGGAGGAGTCGCCATGAGTCACAATCAACTCAACAACAGTGAGTGTATTACTTGTGGTTTGTGGTAACTAAAATCTCTATTCCCTTATATTGTCTTCAATATGTGTTTTGACAGGTTTTTTTTTTTTTTTTTTTTTTTTAATGCCAGGAGCTAAGCAAAAACAATAACAATAAAAAACAGCTCTCCCAGCCTTTGCACACTGATTCTGTTCTAGGGCACTATTTCAAAACTGAGCTAGGTTTACACTGAGCCTAGAGATTAGTTGGAGGTTGAAGTTTAGAGTTTGTTCCAGTATTTTATGACCATGCATTGTGCCCTGGGTATGTGCAAGGTTATCTAAATGCCCAATATGTGCTAATTTGGATTTCCTAATTTCCCAAAAAGGATCACTGGTGGTGTGATAGTTAACTATTTATTAGGCTTCCAGCTGAAAGGTTGGCTATTGGAACTTATCTGGCAGCTCCGTGGGAGAAAACCTGGTGATCTGCTACTATAAATATTACAGCCTAGAAAACTCTTTGAGGTAATTTACTCTGTGACATGGGGTCGCTGTGAGTGGAAAATTGACTCAATGGCACCTAACAACAACAAAAAGCAATTTTCCAAAGAGTTTCTAACCTTTTCCCACAGGCCTTAAGTGGTCTATTGTACATTTCAATCATAATCTTCTGCCCCAGGGAGCTACTGGTTCACCTTACAGTGTTTTCAAGAAGTGCCGGACACATTTCTCAAGCTGAAAGAACCGAGGAAAAAATCAAGCCTTGAGTTGCAATATTGAAGGATTCTATGGGGGAGGGGGGAGAAAGAAACTTTGGCTGCTGAGCCTCAAATGGCCTTCCCTGGGCAGAAATATCACACACATATTGCTGCAATTTCATTGCTGGAGGAAAAAGTGCTCTCTCTGTCATTCCTTATGGGAGAGAGAGAACAAGGAAGCCTGCAGATAGATTTCTCCAGGCTATGTCTGTGTCCTTTTCCTTAAGATTTTCTACACATCCTTACTGTGATGTTGTAATAAATCTTAGTTATAAAAAAAAAAAAAAAAAAGTGCCTGACACTATTTTTCTCTCAGTGAGTTCTAAGATAGGCCAAAGAGATGAGTACTGTGGCAGTTAAGTTGGGTGTTAAGTTGGCTGGGCCTGGTTTTGAGTGGCTGGGCCACTGGATGTCATATTCCCCATGATGAGACTGGTAATCAACTCCAAGGTGGAATCTACTAGAGCAGCTGAGTAGCTGACTTAGGGAGGTGGTCTGCTTCCACTATATAAGAAGAAGCTTTGAGAAAAGTCTTTGCAGCTTTTTGGCATGTTTGGACCCTACATGTAGCTGAGTCTTCATTCAGCTGCCTGCCACATTTCCTGATGATTTTGGGATTGTCTCTGGACTTGAATTAGTGGTCTGCTAGTTTTTGTTTGGTAATCTTGGGACTATGCCATTTTATTTGTCAACCCTGGGTTTGTCACCCTCAGCAGCCAGCAGCTGTCTGAATTAAGAAAAGCCTCCAGCTTCAGGAGGCCAGGAGCAAGAGCCAGAACTGAAGCCCTAGGTGGAGGGGCTTTCACCCAGTATCTAGAGCTGGCACTTTGGACTTAGACTTCTAGCCTCCTAAACTGTAAGAGAATAAATCTCTATTTATTAAAGTCATCCACCCATTTGTGGTATCTTCTGTTAGAGCAGCACTACAGGTAACCAAACAAGTACCTTGCCTCAGTCTTTTAAATAGCTACAGATATGCTATAACAGATAAATTCAATTATTTGCAAATCAAGTCTCCTCTGCTTCCTCAAGGACCAGGGACCAGGTCCTACACTGGAACAAGAGGTGCCACCTTCAAGTCAGATGTCTGGTTATGGAGGTTTTGGGTTTTGTAACATCACAAAATTTTCTTTCCATTTTTTTTTTTTT
>NW_006921740.1:3120317-3125701 GCF_000298275.1 Orycteropus afer afer
TTTTTAAAAATAATTTTTGTGAAATTCCAAAGCAAGAGAGAAAGCTAAAAGGAGAGGAAAAAGAGAGATTGTGTGTTAAGTTTCCAATATGCTCAGCTTTGTGACATTGTGACATCCAAAAGGAAAGGTACTCAGCTGGATATATGGGTCTGGAACTCAATGAATAACCAGACAGAAATTATATGAATAATTAAGTTAAATGTAAATCAATTAAACACTTCAAATAATGGCAGAGATCGTCAGATGGATAAAAATGAAGTACTCAGCTCAGTGCAGTTTACAAGAGAAAAAGTTTAAATAGATTTAGACAGAGTAAAAATAAAAGGAGAAAAAAAAAATGTGTAAATGTATCCTTTTCCCAAAGATTAGAGACAAGGCAAGATTGCCTATGTTTGTCTTTTTTCAACATTGTAATGGAGGCCATACCCAGACAAGTTGGTATTGGTGTCAGGATAAACAAATAGAGTAATAGAAAAAAATAATGGAGAAGTAGGCCTACACTTACATGGTCAATTGATTTTTAACAAAGGGTCAGTGCAATTCAATGGGGAAAGGAAAGCCTTTTCAACAAATAGTGCAGGAAGAATTGCACAACTGTATGGGGTGAAAAGAACTTCACCTATTACCTCACAACGTAGACAAAAATAATTTGAGGTGGATGATAAACCTCAATGTAAAAGAAAAACTATAAGCCTTCTAAAGAAAGTCAAAAACAGTCTCATGGCTTTGGAGTGAGTAATTATTTCTTAGACAGCACTAAAAAGCATTAACCACAGGGGGAAAATGATAAAATGGATTTCATCAAAAAAGCTTATGATTATACAGAAAGCTTATGCTTATCATGGGGAGAAAATATTTGCAGTTCATTTATCTAGCAAAGACCTGTATGCAAGACATAAGGAACTCCTGCAACTCAATAATAAGTAATATGATTAAAAAATAAACAAAGGACTTCCTTCATAAAATATGTATATGAATGGCCAATAAGCACATGAAAAATTGCTCAAGATCATTAGTCATCAGGGAAATGCAAATTAAAACCACAGTGAGACATCATTTCATACCAATGAGAATAGCTAAAATGAAAAAGACTTACAATCCCCCAATGATTGTGAGGCTTTAAAGCCACGCCTCAGCAAACTACAGACCACAGGCCACCAACAGCTTGCCACCTGTTTTTGTAAATAAAGTTCTATTTGAACACAATCACATTCATTTGCTTGCTTATTATTTATGGATGCTTTCACACAACAATAGCCAAGTTGAATAGCTGCAACAGACACCATATGTTTTGCAAAGCCTACAATATTTGCTCTCTAGCCCTTTGCAGAAAACTTTGCCAATCCCAACTTAGAGCAACTGCAATTGTCTTTCATTTATAGAGGGAGGATAAATTGGTACATTCACTTTGGAGAGCAGTTTCTCAATATCTTATATATTTTTAATTTTACTTGTTAACTGCTAAACATATACAATTAATTCTCATTATTCCTGTTAGTTATCTCCTCTAAAGTCACCCCAAACACTAAATTTGTGAATACTAAACCATTACTCCCAGGGGATAAACAGGTTAGGTTCCTGCAAGTCTCTGGTCCTAACACTTTCATCAACTCATCAAAACATAACCTTGTGGTATATGCAGACCACCTAACAATAATAACAAGGCAAATCATAGCTCTCTTGCACTTAGGAGAACTGACAGCACTTTAGCACTACACTTGGTCATTTTAAACAAAAAGTCACCAACAAAAAGCACAAAAGTGTGGCTCTAAATAGACTTACGCTGATACAAAATAGATTTAGATACTGAAACAAGATAGTAGAGCACCATTTTGACTTCAGCTGTGCATAATCACTGCCATCAAGTCGAACCCAACTCATAGCAACCGCTCCTTGGGTTTCCGAGGCGTTAGCACTATGGAAGTAGATTGCCCAACCTTCCTTCCAAGAAGTGGCTGGTGGGTTTTTTGCCACTCTGCACATGGTCTGAGAATGATAGTAAAAGTGTCACAACTATTGATTTTGGTGATACACACAAATTTTAGCAAGCAGGCAAATTTGCAAAGAGCCCTGGTGGCACAACAGTTAAGCACTCAGATGCTACCTAAAGTTTGGCAGTTTGAACCCACCCAAACCAGATGCTGTGGGAGATATAAACCTGGCAATCTGATCCCAAAACACTACCCAGTCCTGCACCATCCTCACAATCCTTGCTATACTTGATCCCATCTTTGCAACTACTGTGTCACTTCATCTCGTTGAGGGTCTTCCCCTTTTTTGCTGATCCTCTATTTTACCAAGCATGATATCCTTCTCCAGGGACTGGTCCCTTCTGACAACATGACCAAAGTAGATCAGGCAAAGTCTGGTCATTCTCACTTCCAAGGAGCATTCTGGCTGCACTTCCTCCAGGACACATTTGTTCATTCTGCTGGCAATCCAAGGTACTTTCAGTATTCTTCACCAACACAATTCAAAAGCATCAACTCTTCTTCCGTCCTCTTAATTCATTGTCCACTTTCAAATGCATATGAGACAAATTACAATATCACAGCTTGGATTAGGCACACCTTTGTCTTCAAAGTGACTTTGAAGAGGGGGAGTTCACATGGTGGCGTAGTGCCTAATGTATTTGACTGCTAACAAGAGGGCTGTCAGTTCAAACCCACCAGTCACTCCTTGAAGAAAGACTGGGCAATCTACATCAGTAGAGATACCACCTTGAAAACTCAAGGAGGGGTCACTATGAGTCAGTCTTGACTCGATGGCAGTGAGTTTGTTTTTTTGTTTGTTTGTTTGTTTGTTTTGTAGCAGATTTGCCCAGTGCAATTCAACTTCTGATTTATTGACTGCTGCTTCCACGAGTGTTGATTGTGTATCAAAGTAATATGAGAACCTTGACAACTTCAATCTTTTCTCCATTTATGGTGATGCCACTTGTGGTCCAGTTACAAAAATTTTTATTTTCTTTATTTTGAGATGTAATCTACACTGTGGATTGTAGTGTTTTATTTCATCATAAAGTGCTTCAAGTCATCTTCCCTTTCAGCAAGCAAGGTTGTGTCATCTGCATACCACAAGTAGTTAATAAGTCCTCCTCCAATCCTTATGTGTGTTCTTCTTCATACAGTCCAGCTTCTCAAATTATTTGCTCAGCATACAGATTGAATAAGTATGGTGACAAGATACAACCCTGACACATGCACTTCCTGATTTTAAACCATGCAGTATACTCTTGTTCTGTTCAAACAACAACCTCCTGGTCTATGTACACATTCCTTATGGGCACAATTAAGTGCTCTGGAATTCCTATTCTTCTCAATGTTATCCACAATTTGTTATGATCCACACAATGCCTTTGCAAAGTTAATAAAACAAAAATAAACATCTTTCTGGTCATCTTGGCTTTCAGCCAACATCCATCTGACATCAGCAATGATATCCCTTGTTCCATATTGTCTTCTGAATCCACCTTGAATTTCTGGAGGTTCCCTGTCAATAGATTGCTGCAATGATTTTTGAATTATCTTCACCAAAATTTTACTTGCATGTGATATTAATGATATTGTTTGATAATTTCCACATTCTGTGGGATCACCTTTCTTTGGAAAGGTACAAATATGGATCTGTTCCAGTCATTTGGCCAGGTAGCTGTCTTTCAAATTACTTGCCATAGATGAGTAAGTGCCTCCAGTGCTGCATTTGTTTGTTGACACATCTCAATGGGTATTCTGTCAATTCCTGGAGTCTTGTTTTCTGCAAATTCCTTCAGTGCAGCTTTGATTTCTTCCTTCAATACCATTGGTTCTTGATCATATGCCACCTCCTAAAGTATTTGAACATCGACCAACTCTTTTTTGTATTGACCCTGTGTATTCCTTCCATCTTCTTTTGATGATTCCCATATCTTTCAATATTGCAACTCAAGGCTGAAATTTTTCTTCAGTTCTTTCAGCTTGAGAAATGCCAAATGTGTTCTTCCCTTTTGGTTTTCTAAATCAAGGTCTTTGCACATTTCATTATAATAATCTAATTTGTCTTCTTGAGCTACTGTTTGAAATCTTCTGTTCAGCTCTTTTATCTTATCATTTCTTCCATTTGCTTTAGATATTCTCCATTCAAGAGGAAGTTTCAGAGTCTCTTTGACATCCATTTTGGTCTTTTCTTCCTTTCTTGTCTTTTAAACGACTTTTTGCTTTCTTCATGTATGGTGCTCTTGATGTCATCCCACAGCTTGTCTGGTTTTCGGTCTTTGGTGTTCAATGCCTCAAATCTATTCTTCAGATGGTCTCTAAATTCAGGTGGGATATAATCAAGGTCATATTTTGGCTCTCATGCATTTGTTTTAATTGTCTTTAGCTTCAACTTGAACATGCATATGTGCAATTGTTGGTCTGCTCCATAGTCAGCTCCTGTCCTTGTTTTGGCTGAAGATATTGAGCTTCTCCGTCACCTCTTTCCACAGATGTACTCAGTCCGATTCTTGTATATTCTATCTGCTGAGATCCACGTGTTTATGTTGTTGAAAAAAGATATTTGCAATGAATAAGTCATTGGCTTGCAAAATTCTATCATGCCATCTCCAGAGTCATGTCTATCACCAAGGCCATTTTTTCCAACTACTGATGGTTCTTCTTTGTTTCCAATTTTTGCATTTCAATCACCAGTAATAATACATCTTGATCTCAGGCTTGGTCAATTTCAGATTGCAGAAGTTGGTAAAAAATCTTCAATTTCCTCATCTTTGACTTTAGTGGTTGGTGAATAAATTTGTATAACAGTAGTATTAACTGTTCTTCCTTGTAGGTGTATGGATGTTATCTTATCACTGGCAGCATTGTCCTTTAGGATAGATCTTGAGACATTCTTGGTGACCGTTAATGCCACACCATTCCCCAGCCATTTGTTCTTCCTGGTGTGGTAGTTAAGTTTGTGTGCCAACTTGGCAGGTGGTGGTTGAGTGGCTGGACAGCTGGATATAGTATTTCTCATGATGAGACTGGTAATCAACTCCATGGTGGAATCTACTGGGAGCAGCTGAGTAGCTGCATTAGGGATATGGTCTGGCTCCACAGGAGCTACTCAGCTACTCAGCTGGTCACAGTAGATTCCACCATGGAGTTGATTACCAGTCTCATCATGGGGAATACTATATCCAGCTGTCCAGCCACTCAACCACCACCTGACAAGTTGGCACACAAACTTAACTACCACACCAGGAAGAACAAATTGAGGAGTGAGGATGACTTAAGACACCTACTGATGAAGGTTGAAGAATACAGTCTGAAGTATGGATTACATCTCAATATAAAGAAAACAAAAATCCTCACAACTGGACCAATGAGCAGCATCACAATAAATGGAGAGAAGATTGAGGTTGTCAA
>NW_006921740.1:3126471-3128139 GCF_000298275.1 Orycteropus afer afer
GACTTGAATTAATGGCCTGCCATGTAGTTTGGTAACATCAGGACTGTGCCTTTTTACTTGTAAACCTTGGGCTTGTCAGCCTCAGCAGCCAGCAGCTGCCTGGGTGAAGAAAAGTCTCTACCTTCAATGATCCAGGAGCAGGAGGCAGAGCTGAAGCCCAAGGTTGAGGGGCTTTCATCCAGCCCCTAGTGCCCAGCACTTTGAACTCAGACTTAACCCCTCCAAACTGTAAGAGAATAAACTCCTGTTTGTTCAAGCCATCTAATTTGTGGTATATTCTTGTCAGAGCGGCACTAGGTAACCAGAACACCTGGCATAATACATCATATGATTGTCTGATTCAAAATGGCCAATACTAGTCATTTCAGCTAATGCCTAGGACATTGATCATTATGTGTTCCATTTCATTTTTGACAACTTCTAATATTCCTAGATTCCTACTTTGTACATTCCACATTCTGATTATTAATAGAGGTTTGCAGCTGTTTCTTCCCATTTTGAGTAGTGCCTCATCAGTAAATAGAGGGTGTGAATGCTTTCCTCTATCCAAGTCATTAAGGTTGACTCTACTTTGAGAAGGCAGCACTTCCCCAATCATATTTTGAGTGCCTTCTGACCTGTGGGGCTCATCTTCTGGCATTATATCAAACAATGTTTTAGTGCTATTCATAACGTTTTCCAGATAGTGTTTCACTGCTATTCATAAGGTTTTCACTGGCCAATCCTTTGAGAAGTGGATGGCCCCTCCCTTCTTCTGAGACTGTCTTAGTCTGGAAACTCTGCTGAAACCTGTCCACCATGGGTGACCCTGCTGATATTTAAAATGCCAGTGGCATAGCCATGCAAGCCATCACAGTATGACAAACTGACAGACAAGTGGTGGTTCCAATTCATAGCAACCAAATGTGCAACAGAGCAAAATACTTCTTACTCATGCACCATGTTTACAATTGTTGCCATTTGAACCAATTGTTGCAGCCATTCTGTCAACACACCTCATTGAAGGACTTCCTCTTTTTTCTCTGATCCTCTATTTTACCAAGCATGATATCCTTTTCTGAGGACTGATCCCTTCTGATAACATGTTCTAACTATGAGAGACAAAGTCTCCACATCCTAGCTTCTAAGGCTCATGAGGAACCTGTACATAGACCAGGAGGCTGTCATTCAAACAGAAAGTGATACTGTATGGTTTAAAATCAAGAAGGGAGTATGCCAGGGTTGTATTCTTTCTCCATACTATTCAAATTGTATGTTGAGAAAACAACCTGAGAAGCTGGACTATAGGAAGAAGAACATAGCACCAGAATAGGAGGAAGACCCATTAACAACCTAAGATATGCAGACAACACAACTTTGCTTGCTGAAAGTGAGAATGACTTGAAGCATTTACTGATGAAGTTTAGGGAGTACAGTTTGCAGTATGGGTTTCATCTCAACATAAAGAAAACAAAATTCCCCACAACTAGACCAAGCAGCAGCATCATTATAAATGGAGAAAAGATTGAAGTTGTCAAAAATTTCATATTCCTTTGTTCCACAATCAACACCAATAGAAACAGCAGTCAAGACATCAGATGATGTATTGCACTGGGAAAATCTCTGCAAAAAATCTCTTTAAGATCTACATAAATGGAAGAATATCTCATGCTCATGGATAGGAAGATT
>NW_006921740.1:3132514-3141634 GCF_000298275.1 Orycteropus afer afer
GTCCTCTTCTGAATGGTACCTAGCAACAAAAAACAACAAAGGAACATTCTGGCTGTATTTCTTCTGATGCAGATTTGTTCATTCTTCTGGAAATCCATGGTTCCATGGTATATTCAGTATTCTTTGCCAACACCATGGTTCAAAGACATCAATTCTTTTTTGGTCTTCCTTATTTATTGTCTTACTTTTGCACACAAAGGCAGCAATTGAAAATACAATGGCTTAAGTCAGGCCCTTCTTAGTCCTTAAAGTGATATTTTTGCTTCTGGACACTTTAAAGAGATCTATTGCAACAGATTTTCCCAATGCAAAGTGTCATTTCATTTCTTTACTGATGCTTCCATGGGCATTCCATAAACATGACCACCCAGAAAATTTCATGGGAAATTTATACTTTGTCAAACAGAGATGCTGTGAATCAGAAATCAGAATCAGCTCCATAGCACCCAATGAAAACAACAACAAGGCAAATTTGTTGGAATAATGAGGAATGTCTGCACCTGTCTTTGGCCCAGAAATTCCACTTCTAGAAATTTACCCAAAATAAATAATAATATATTTCCACAAAAGACTTTTACGATACTGTCCATAATGGCTTTATATGATAGCCAAAAACTAACTGGAAAATAGATAAACTGGGCTATATCCATGAAATGAGATATTACTCAATAAGAAGAAGAAATAAATTATTGATACACACAACGTGGATGAAGTTTAAAACCATTATGCTGAATGAAACAGTCTTACACAAAGTATATATACTGTATTGTTTGCATTAAAAAAGCATTCTAAAACAGGAAGCTCTAATCTATTGCAGAAAAAATCAGAACCGTGGCTGCCTCTTGGAAAGGGTTGGTAGAGATTGATTGGGAAGATGCGTAGAGCAACTTTCTTATGTAGTGTCATATGTACTTACTTACCTGGTTACTGAGGCTTAGTTACCCGATGCTGCTGTACTACTGTCTTAGTTATCTAGTGCTGATAAAACAAAAATACCAGGAGTGGGTGGCTTTAACAAACATAAGTTTATTTTCTCACACTTTAAGAGGCTTTTGTCATTGTTTGTACATAGCTCTCCTATGTACAACACAACAAAACACTGTCTGGTTCTGCACCATCCTCACAATCATTGCCATGTTCAAGCCATTGCTGAAGCCACAGCGTCAAGCCATCTTATTGAGAATCTCCCTCTTTTTCACTGACCCTTTGGTTTACCAACCATGATGTCCTATTCCAGATCCCTCCTGATTGATTACATGATTAAATTACAAGAGACCAAGTCTTGCCATCCTTGCTTCTAAGGAGCATTCTGGCAATACTTCTTCCAAAACAAATTTGTTCATTCTTATGGCACTCCATGGAATAATCAATAGTCTTTGTCAACACCATAATTAAAAGGAATAAATTCTTTTGTCTTCCTTTTTCGTTTCCCATCTGTTTTATCCATATGAGATTATTGCAAATATTATGGCTTGTATAAGGTGCACCTTAGTCTTCAAAGTGACATCTTTGCTCTTTAACACTTTCAAGAGGTCTTTTGTAGCAGATTTGCCCTATGTAACACATCATTTGATTTCTTGACTGCTGCTTCCATGGGCGTTGATGTGGATCCAAGGAAAATGAAATCTTTAAAAACTTCAATCTTTTCTCTGTTTATCATGATATTGCTTATTGATCTAGTTGCGAAGATTTTTGTTTTCTGTATGTTGATGTATAACCCATACTAAAAGCTATGGTCTTTGATCTTCATGAGTGTTTCAAATCCTCTTCACTTACAGCAAGTAAGGTTGTATCATCTGCATTTTGCAGGCTGTTAATGAATGTTCCTCTAATCCTGGTGCCACATTCTTCTTCATAAAGTCCAGCTTCTCAGATTATTTGCTCAACATACAGAATAAGTATGGTGAAAGGATACAACCCTGACACACACTTTTCCTGATTTTAAACCATGAGGCGTCCTCTTGTTCTTGTTGAATACTTTTGCATAGTCAATAAAGCACAGTTAAACATCTTTTTGGTATGTTTTGCTTCCAGCCAAGATTCACCTGACATCAGCAATGTTATCCTTCATTCCACACCCTCTTCTGAATCTGACTTGAATTTCTGGCAGTTCCTTGTCTATATACTGCTGCAACCATTTTTAATTATTTTCAGCAGATTTTTACTTGCATGTGATAATAATTACACTGTTCAATAATTCCCATGTTACACTGGATCATCTTTCTTTGGAGTGAGCACAAATATGAATCTCTTCCAGTTGGAGGCAGCTCTTCCTCAACCATAGTTTGAGTGCCTTCCAACCTGAGGGCTGCATCTTCTGGTACTATATCAGACAATATTCGACTGCTATTCACAAGTTTTTCAGTGGCCTTTTTTTTTTTTTCTTTTTCCAGAAATGAACTGCTTCTTCCTTCTTAGGTTGTCTTAGTCTAGAAGTTCCACTGAAAGCTGTCCACCATGAGTGACCCTGTTGGCATTTGAAATCCAGTGGAATAGCTTCCAGCATCACAGCAACACACAGGCCACTACAGTAGAACAAACTGACAGATGAGTGGTGGCAGGAAGTTAGAGGTCTAAATTCAGAATGCCGGCTCTAGGGGAAGGTTTTCTCTGTTGACTCTGGAAGAAGGTCCTTGTCTCTTCAGCTTCTGCTTCCTGGTTCCTTGGAGATCTCCATGTGTCTTGGCATCTATCTTCCCCTATCTCTGCTCTCTTGTGTCATTGTTTAATCTCTTTTATACCTCAAAAAAGATTAAACACAACCTACACTAAATCTGCTTCGTTAATTTAACAACCCATTCCCAAATGGAATTATAAGCACAGGCATAGAGATTAGGGTTTACAATTGACTCAAGCCATGGTGTTTTCAATAGCCTATATGCATGTGAACACTGGACAATGAATAAAAAAGATCAAAGAATTATTGATGCCTTTGAATTACGGTGTGGGCAAAGAATACCGAATATATTAAGTGCTGCTAGAAGAATGCACAAATCTGTATTGGAAGAAATACAGCCAGAATGCTGTTTAGAATGAAAAAATGGTGAGATGTGTCATGTCACATACTTTGGTCATGTTATCAGGAGGGATCAGTCCCAGGAGAAGGATATCATGTTTGGTAGGGAGTCAGCAAAAGACAGGAAGACCCTCAATGAGATGGACTGACACAGTGGCTGCAAAACTAGGCTCAATCTATCAATGATTGTGAGGATGGCACAAGACTGGGCAGTGTTTTGTTCTGTCGTACATAGGCTCACTGAGTTGGAACTGACTCTAGCTAACATACATACATGCATAGAGGTTAGGGTTTATAACACATAGTTTTGGGAGACTTAATTCAATCCATAACAAATACAGATACCACAGGTGCATAGCTTTAAATAAAAAAGAATTATTTTCTCATACTTCTGCAGGCTAAAAGTCCAAATCAGGTTCTTGGGTATGTTAATTCCTTGTTGGTAAAGCCAAGGTATTTCTTTGGCTTTTAGACAGTCTTCACATGGTATCTGTCTTTTCCCATGTGTGGGTCTCCATTATTCTGGTCTTTATAATTCAGAGGTCATTAGGTTTAGGATCCATCCTACACTGACATACTTCATTAACCTCATTTCCAAATAGGATCATATCCACAAGCAAAAGAGCTAGGAATTCACCATATATTTTGGGGGGACACAATTCAATCCATAATAAAAGTTTGAGTTACGTAGCTACATGAATTGTCAAAATCAGCAAATACACACTCAAGATATGTGTGCTTTCTTGTATGTGATGCAAATGTTAAACTCTAGTTTATAATATGCAAACTTACAGAGAAGCATACTGACGTCATCAACTTACTATACAATGCAATGTATAGATTAATGGATGGATGTTGTTGTTGTTGTTATGTGCCGTTGAGTCGGACCCGACTCATAGCGGCCCCTCCTTGGGTTTCCGAGGCAGTATCACCATGGAAGTAGATTGCCCCATCTTCCTTCCTTCCATCTGGTAGGCACTATGCTACCAGAGCTCCCTGGATGGATAGAGAGATAAATAGAAAGATACTATAAAGCAAATATAGTTAGTGTCATTTGTAGACTCTAGGTGATAAATATGTAACTAGTCACTGTAAAAATCTTTCCATTTTTTTATGCTTTAAAATTTTCATAATAAAATGTTAGTAATTTTTTTAAAAGCCTTTTTTTTTTTTTTAGAAATGGAGAGAAGCTGGGTGGGGCATGAATGTTAGGGAGTCGCTCTTGTTCCTTTGCTGTGATTCTTGCTTTATAGACAGAAGAAAATGCTTCTATAAAAACTGAGTAAACAAAGATCCAAGCACAGTGGAATTTTACAGGATATCTATATTAAGTGTTTTCAAATCCTTCTAGAATATGTCGGAAATGTCCAGGTTCCTGAAGTTATAAGAGATTTCCTTGCCTTAATTTGCTATAGCATGTCCATGACTGGTGACCTGTTCAGGACTGAGCTAGGGATCCCCAAATGCTGCAAGCATTTGCTTCCAAAAACACTAGACTATTGAGAGAATAAGGTCTATAAATGGGTATCTCCAAGGATTTTCTTATTTCAATACAATCAAAAGGATGTTTCCTACATTACTCTAAAAGGAATACAAGGACAAAAATCCCCTGTACTATAAACTCCATGGGAACAGAGACATATCTGTATTTCTCACCATTTTATCTGCAGTGCTTAGTTTAGTACCAAGCACAAAGTACAAAAAAAGAACCAAATTCACTGCCATCCAGTTCATTTGGACTCATAACAACTCCCACTGGGTTTCTAAGGCTGCAAATCTTTATGGAAGCTGTCTGCCTCATCTTTCTTCTGCAGAATGGCTGATGGGCTCAAACTACAGATATTTTTGGTTAGCAGCCAAATAACTTAACCACTAAACCACCTAACACAAAGTAAAACTCTGTTAAATATATGCTGAATAAATAAATTAAGAAGATATTATCTCTACAATTGGAAATCTTAGAGTAACTTTCAAAATAAATAATTGACACATTTCAACTTCCCTCTCTACTCTGGATAAGTGGAAACAACTTCACAACTTCTCAGGAAGATCTTGATTAATAAAGGATTTCATATCTTCTCCTTTATAAATGGTTAATAATTCTCAATAATGAAATGACAAAAGCAATAATTTCTACTGCTATCATCATTAATTGAGCACATACTATAATGTTGGAAACTATGCTAAGTACCTTACCTTATCTCCAGTCCTTACAATAACCCTGAAAAATAAGAATAAAATGAGAAAACCAGTGTTTAGCTAAGATAAATAATTTGCCCAATGACACTTTGCTAATAAGAAGTAGTATCTATAGCGTTCATATTAAGCTTCCTGACTCCAAGCTTATTTGCTTTCCTGAAAGAAAGGCTCTAAACCACAACACTTAGCATAATTAAAGTACCCAGGACAGGCTCTGTGCACATAAACAAGTATAGAAAGGCCATTCTCTAGTTAGGTTTGCTTTTTCCCGTGTGCTTTTTGGAGAATCTAACTCTTGGCAACCACCTACTCTAGCTCTCAGTGTGTGTGTGTGTGTGTGTGTGTATCTGCCCAAACAATAAAAAGGAGGAAGGAAGCGCATCCTCCCTGCCCTCTGGCCTCTCCCTTCCTTACCCTATAGTAAAAACAAGTCCATCCAAACCAGATATCTCTTCCTACCTCTAGTAGAAACCGTTGTCCCAGCATTATTATTCTCCACACAGCAGAGGTTTATGTTGTTGTTGTTGTTGTTGTTGTTGATATCTGTTCTCATGGGTAGACTGCTCCTGGAGTTTGGTTTTTCTGGCATGTTTTGACTGGACGTCCCACCACTGAAGCTCTACCTGGCCAATGTATGAACATTCCTTTCCTGATCATGACCAGCTCTAGACAATGGCACAAGAAGAGCACCCATATGAGACAGAGAGCTGGAGAAGAAGGTCCTTCTGGACAGAATCAGGAGGTACTTAAAATGTGTCTTTACCGAGACTCACCACTCACCATCAGTGTCCCTTTTCTCCATAATGAAAACCTTCCTGTTCTGTAAGAATATTGCTTAGAAAGGAATACCTACTAATACATGGGCTTGAATTTGGACAAGTGATTTCTAGAACACAGTCAAAATTTCAAGTGTTTTAAATACACTCTCATGGTATCATGTTCAATACTGTAAATCAGGGCTCCATTCTTGGAAAGAAATAGGAAACCAATAAAAAATAAATAAAATTCTCAAATCTCCAAACTTTTTAACATTAGCTATATCATAATCCAGAACAGCACATAAGATTTATACGTACAGTGTAAATAATAATTACCCATCATAATCCCAAACTCCAGAAGAGATTGATTTACGAGAACAATTACCCATTCAAGACGTAGAATATAGCCAGAGCCCCAGAAGGCCCCATGTGATCCTCTCCAATCACATTCTTCTGCTTCCCCACCAGAGGCAATCACTATCTTTAGTGATAGCAAATTCCTGGTTTTTCATTAACAATTTTAATATGTACATACGTGTCCCAAAACAATGTAAATGTTTTCCTGTTTTGAATCTTTATAGAAATGGACTTCAACTATATAAATTCTAACCATAATTGTTCTTTGGTTACTTGCATCTTTCTCTCAACATTGTATCTGTGGAATTCATTCATGTTGTTGTTCAAGTAATGCTTTAAAATACTCATTTTTGAGCTATATTGTAAATGTTCCCATTTATGAATTTTTCTGCATAGATTAGATGGGTTGAACATCTCATTTTCCTTTCCTAGTAAATCTCCAGTTCTAAGCACAGATATTCTTCATTGCTACATGCTGTCTTGAAAATTTTTGTTGTACATTTGACTTGTGATAATGCCTTTAAAAAGAGAATGTTGAGACTGATAATTCCACTCTATCATTCTTCTTCTCTATTTCCTTCCCTTTCTTTTTAAACAAAGTAGACTTTATCTCCATTTATTCATACTAGTTACTAGTTGTTACCAAGTCAATTACATCTCCTGATGGCCACATATGTGTCATAGTAGAACTGTGTTTCACAGAGTTTTCAATAATTTTTTTTTTTTCCTTGTGATTTGGGTAAAAGTTTACAGAGCAAATCCATTTGCTATACAGCAGTTCCCACACATTTTGTTCCATGACATTGATTGCAATACTTATAATGTAACTTCCTTCCTGTGGCTACCCTTTCCTTGTTTCTTTCTTTCCTATGCATTCCTGCCCACTCAACTATCTCTCTGTGCAAACACTGCCTTTCTGATCTCCCATGAGTAATTGTTCTAAGGTGTGTGCCTACCTGGTGTAAATGTTCACTTTATATGCCTGTCTATTGTTTGGCTGGAAGCCATGGGAATGAGTTCAATTCCAGGCCTGCAGGGTGACTAGGGGCCATGATCTTGGGTGTTTCACCAGTCTCTATCAGACCAGTAGGGCTTTATAATTTTGTGTTTTGTTCCATATTTTTCTCCCACTCGATCCGGATCTCATGCACTGATCTCTTTCCAAGTGATTGACAGAGGTAGCTGGGCACCATCTAGTTCTTCTAGTCTCAGGACCAAATAAATAGGCTGAGGTTTGCATAGTCCCCTGGACTAATTGTTTCCATGCATCTTTGGTTTTCTTCATTCTTCTTTGCTCCAGACAAGGAAAGATCATCTACATATAGATGGCTGCTTGCAAGCTTTCATGACCCCAGACTGATCTTTTGGAAGTAGATTGTCAATCTTTTCTTCTGAGGCCCCTGTGGGTAGACTCAAACCTCCAAACTTTTAGTTAACAGTTGGGCACATTAAGCATTTGTATTATCCAGGGGCTCCTATTTATTCATAGGAACTCACAAAAATTTATTAAATGAATGAATACATGAATGAATTTAAGATACATTTTTCAGAAAACTATTTGACATCCCTCTTTTGACATGTGAAAATTCCCTGTAAGTTCTGGTATGATGCCTAAGGTTATCTCGCAGAACCTATCAAATCACTATTTGCTCAGGATAATAACGTCTTCCTTTGATACCTTACCATTGGTAAAAGGGAAATTATGTTTTTGCTAAAATTTTCTTTTGATCCAAAGGCATTTGGATTGATTTCTCTGATTATATATCCAGAGTCTCTCATCTCACAAATCAGTCCATGCATCCTCATCTTTGTTGAAAACACTGACTTTGTACTAACAGACTTGGTCAATAATGGCTTTACATACACCACTAGGCAGCTATCAGACAATCTGGCAGTTGACTAGATATACTTCACCTGGAACTTGTCATAGCTACTCTCAATTCTGGTCTTTCCTGGAGTAAAAAATGTTTGAAAGAATCGTATTTACTGTTTATATTCAACTTTCTATCAAAGATGATTATAAATGTTTCAGTGCAATAAGACTAGTATAGGTCAATGTGGTACACCAAATAGCATTGACAACACTTTGTCTCTCAAACACATAGAAATGATGAGTTAAAAAGTATTTGATCTGCAGCAGAGATGAAAAGAAAGCAAGAAAAATACCCAGAGGCCAGAAGTCCAACAAGTAACTAAAGCTTAATGGGTCACAGATGTTTCTGAATTACATCTCAACCTTACCAAAAAACCAAACTCACTGCCATCAAGTCAATTCCGACCCATAGCAACCTCCTTTGGGTTTCCAAGGTGGCAAATCTTTACAGAAATAGATTGCCCAGTCTTCCTTCCAAGGAGTGGCTGATGAGTTTGAACCACCAACTTTCTGGTTAGCAGTCATATGCCTTAGGCACTATAGGATTTGAATGGCTTACACAGATAGGAGATAGAGTCCTTGAATTTCAGGAAGAAGGACCTGGAAGCCATGCGTAAAGTCAAGAACCAGGAAGGGTTATCCTGTGTGAAACAGTGACGAAAAACATTCGGCCCACTGACTTTTGAAGCATCAATAAAGTAAGTTCTCTACCTGGTTATCAGTTAAAAAAAGAAATTGCTTATGAGAAATTGAGTTCTAAATCTGGAACAGATAGTAAAAGAACCCAAGATAAGAGATTATGAAAATGGCCTAGTACCAGCATCATCTATAGGACTCTGGCAGAGACAAACATGAAATCATCTTGCATCTTGTAAGACCCTCCACAGTCATGCTCTTGAATGAATCCCATAGGAAGA